>NC_056740.1:379232001-379532001 GCF_019279795.1 Protopterus annectens
ATATACATATATATATATTCACACACACACACACACACACACACACACGCATATGCTGTTATTTCTATAAAACATATACATGCAGACATGTAAGTACACTGGATGCAACTTTATACACAATAAAGCACTTAAATTATATCATTTTATGTTTAGTTTACAAAGCAGTACACCTTCAACTAGATCTCTCAACTGTACCTAATCTGGAACTATGTACCTATTTTCTGGTTTGTTTATCCCTTCAAATGAGGTACCAACATTTTAAGGTTCCTTACTATTTACAAGCACAGTTTACCCCTTTCATCACATGATTTTCTAAATTCTCCACTCATCACACCTGCTTTTGATCCAGTTCAGTAAACATGAAACCAAACTACCTTACCAAGATGCTGGCAGTACCAATAACTTAAAGAAAAATGACCCACAAGTTACAGCTTCCCTAATCCGAATCAAAATAAATTAGTTTGTGAGGAAGATTTTTGCAGTATAATTCAATAAAGTCTACAGATTTTACATTGGGTGTTTGTTAATATGCTTGTATTTTTGTGCCATTTTGTCATTACCATTTTTTTAACTTGCGTTTCTGAAAAGAATCCCACAATCCTACTGGAAGTAGAAGAGTTATGTGTAATTGAGTGTTCACATTGTATGCTAATTAGATAGCCAGATTTTTTTGATGGATCTACCTACTTTTTAAGACTCTCTGTTCTTGTTTTCAATGTTTGCAGGCGTGCACACACAAAAAATGTATTTTGAGTTGCTGAGTTATATATATATATATATATATATATATATATATATGTATGTATGTATATGCAATTGTATGTACACACACACACACACATATATATATATATATATATATATAAATATATATAAATACACACACACACACACACACACACATATATATATATATATATATATATATATAAATACACATATGTGTGTGTTTGTATCTATATATATATATATATATATATATATATGAATAACATATGCACATATACTCCAAAATACAATGAGAAAGAGCACTTTTCTGAGTTCAAAGACTGATGTTTGTTTTTTTTCTGTCCTCAGAAAGTACTACTGTTGTATAACAGAAATGTGAAATAAGTCATAGCTTATTAGTTACTGGACTTTGACAGTAGAAAATGACAGAATTCAAATGCAGCCAAGCAAGGGCTGTGTTTCAACCAATGGTCTACCCTGTAATATTCTAGCATGTCTCTGCAGTTGTAGCTTGCCTTTACTGATGCTAATAATAAACTTCCAATACTGCTACAATCTTTAAAAGACAAAATCTTCCAAAAAATTTTAGAATATGGCTTCAGACAAGTGACTATCTGCATAATAGTTTGTTATGTTCTGATAGTAATTTTACAAGACATCTAACAGAAGTCCTCACCTTATTTTCTGAGGCAAGCCGAGAAACTTCTTGCCATAATACGGCCCTGGCTTCACTTTCTTCTTGATACTGTTGCTTCAGATGGTCACTTGCTTCTTGAATCTGTGCAAGTGTAGAAACCAAATCTTCTTTTTCCTTTTTATGTATTTCTCGCTCAATTTCCAGTGTCCTAAGTTGTCCCCAAATACAAAGCATTACGTTTACACATTTAACTTTTAAGGCCAATGTCGAAATGGAAGCTTATCAAACACAACAGATTTTGTTCCGACAGCACAAATTTTTGGAATGTGCTATAAAATTAAAGCTGCAAGATGTAAACTGCAATGTTTACATTTAAATGGTTTAATGCTTTAAACTATGTTTAGTATCTTTGTAACGATTCCACAAAATTATGCTGACCGTTCATATTTTGAAAGACTGTCTCATGTTTTAAACAATTACCAAATGTGAGCAACTAGAAACAGTAAAAGTTAAAACTGTTGTTACTTCACTCATAATCCTTCAGTTTCTAACTTACATTTAGTTTTCAGTGTGTGTGTTGTGTTTGTGTGTGTCTATAAATCTATGAATCTGCCTCATTTCTGTCTAATGCCAGATTTGATAAACCTAAGCACTACTTTGTTGTTCCAAGTTTTTAATATTTACACAGAGCATGAGAAAAAATATAACATCCTACGTACCTATTTTTGTTACAATCACCGTACAATAAGTACTCAAAGTTTGATCTCTGCTAATTACACAAATGTGATATATGCATGGCTGAGTGTACTTTCCCTTCTGGATTAGTGCATTGTTTAGTTACTTCACAGTATGAACATACAATATTTGCAGATCCACTGAAGTTAGTTACAGTATTTACTCAACGGGTGATGCACTGTGCATCATATTTTTTAGAAACGATTTGTCCGAAGAAAAAGTAAAAGCATATAATCCCACGAAAATCAGTATTTGAAGTACATGAACATCTCTGTAAAGGAACTTCAACTGGGTTAGCTAAGAGAAATGTATCCACCACACAGCACTAAAACACAATTAGAAGCAACAAAGAACCACAAACAGATGCATTTGTTTTCCTTAGGAGAATGCAACGGCAATTCTTTAAGCATGCTAATGGACAACGTGCATACGCTAAGGTAGAACCCCCTGTTTCATGGGGTATCCAAGGCAAAAAAAAAAGCAGTAATAATCATGCAGTGGAGTTCTAAATAAAAGAGTACAAAACAAAGTATGCAACTCCTTTAACATTAAATGCCACTGTTTTCACCTGCTTTGCTCTTCCACATTCAAATGATACATATTGAAAATGTATCCACTGTTACATTTTACAACTGAAAAGCTCCATCCTTTCACCTCATTTTCAAAAATGAAGTGACATAGTAGGATTAACATCTGCATATGACAAATGGTATAATATTTTGGAATCAATGATACTAACATAATTTGAATCAAGTGAAAAAGCTAATTAAACCTACTATGTTAACATGATCCCCAAGTTTCAGGGCCAGTACTCATAGTCGGCTTGCAAAGTATTACACTGCTTCATACAAAATAAAGTACAGTTGTATATAATCTTATCAAAAGCCAAAAAGTAGATGTTCTCCTCTTCACTGTTGCAGTATTCTTTACATATGGCATCTTCTGGCAAGGGTAGCCCAACATCTGGCCAGTATACCAAAGCCTTAGGGATATATAGACATTGTACATTATATATATGATTTCCACACAAGGTGTAAGGCATAAAGGTGATGCACAGATGTACATACCTCACAACTGAAAAGCCCCAGGAGGAACATGTGCATCCAAAAGGAGAAAAAGGAAAGGAACGCAATTTCAGGCCTGGAAGAAAGAAGGAATAGGGCACAGCATAAAGGAGGAGGAGAAAGGGAGCGAATACTTCAACAGTGAAGAGAAGGTTATCTACTGTTATGGTAAGATTTTACACAACTTTACTATGTCCTTCCATATCCCTGTTGTAGTATTCTTTACATAAGGGAGAGTACAAAGCTCAAGAGGAAACTTGGGAGGAGGAAAGTCCAGAGGAGCCCACTAGAAAACCATGCAGGATAGTGCTAACAAAGCCAGCTCTTGCTCTGGAAACATCATACTTGTAATGCTCAGTAAAGGTATGGACAGAAGTTCAAGTAGCAGCTGCAAGGATGGAATTGGTCTCCAATCCTTTGAAAAAAGCAGCAGAGGAAACAACAGCTCCAGTAGAATGAGACTTTACAGAGGTAGAAAGACATTTACCATGAAAGGAATAACAAAAAGAAATGGCCTTACAGATCCAGAAGGATATGGTTTGCTCAAAAAAAAACAGCAAAACCTAGAGATATGTGATGAAAGAAAACAAAAAATTGCTTAGTTTTGCAAATGGCCTTAGTCTTATCCAAATAATATCTGAGATGTCTCTGCAAATCGAAAGTGTAAAAAAACTTCTCACTAGTAGACTGCGGAGAAAGAAAAAAGGAGGGCAAATTAATGGGCTAATTAAGAGACAATTCATTAACCACTTTGGGCACAAAAGAAGGATTAGTACCAGCATATACCTTGTCCCTTTGAAAAAATGAGGAACAGCCATAACAGCCTGAAGATCAGACTCTCTTTCAGATGATGTAAGGCCCAACAGAAGAACAGTCTTCCAAGTACAATGTTGCAAGTAAGCTGAAGATACAGGCTAAAAATAAGCCTGAGTCAATTTTTCAAGCAGAAAACTGAGGTCATATGAAGGTGTATTAGGCTTCCTGGGAGGCCTGATATGAAGGTTGCCTTTAAGAAATTGTTTGACCTTAAACCTGGAGGCAGAAGGAAGAGTCAAAGGCAGACAAGCAGAAATAGCTAAAATAAGGTGAGATTTTAACTGAAGAATACACTAACCCAGCATGCAGCAATTTACACAGATAAGAGAGAGAACCAGAGGGATCTCCACAGAAAATGGGTCCCATTACAAGAAAGGTCACCAGACAGAAAATCTCTTCCATTTGGACAAACAGGATTTCCTGGTAGTGGGTTTCCTGGCCTCCTGCAGAATCCTAAGCATGTCCTCAGAAAAAGGGGTGCCTAAAAAGGTCAAAACACTATCACCCACAGCATCAGCTAAAGAGTGGACAAGTGAGGATGGATCACAGACCTCTTGTCCTGTGTGAGAAGTTCCATCCTGTGAGATAACTTATGGTGACTGCCCCTGGCTAGGTGAAGAGGAAGGGGGAACCAATGCTGTCTGGGCCAAAAGGGAGTCACCTTCAAGATTTTGGGGGAGTCTTGCTTGACCTTGTACAGGACCCTCAGAATCACAGGAAAAGGCAGGAAATAGAAGAGAAACATCCTGTTCCAAGGAAAATGTAGGGTGTACATCCTCCAGGCCAGAGGACTTGGGACTTTGGCACAGAGAAGACGAAGTTGTCTGTTTACAGGGGAGGCAAAAATCTACATGTAGAGTGCCCCACGTTTGGACAATGTCCAAAAACACATCTCTGTGAAACATCCATTCATGAGCCTGTGTACTGGACCTGCTCAAAGAGTCTACCACTACATTTTGCTCTGAAGGAATATAAACAGCCTGAAGAGTCACTTAGTACTGGACAGCTAGACCCCAAACCTGAAGAGCAACTCTACAAAGAAAGTAGGGCAGTGCCCCCGCCCCTTGCTTGTTGATATACCATATTACTGGCGTATTGTCTGTGAGGATTTTGAGAGCCCCTGGAAGTAAAAGGATATGAAAAGTCTGAAGACCTAAAAGACGTGCTCTCATCTCCTTTATGTTTATGTCATCTTACCTCTGATAAAGAGGTAAAAGACCCTGGAACTTGAGGGGACCAAAGGAAGCTCCCTACCCCCTGTTTGAGGCATCTGAAAAAAGTTCCTGAGATGAGACTGGAGGTTGAAAAGGAAGTCCTAGAAAGAGAGATAGCTGAATAATCCACCACTGAAGTTTGAATTTGAGACATGGAAGGAAAAGAACTAGGAAATCCAGTGAATGACAGTGTTAAAGCCACACTAATTTTAGGAACCACTGTTGTTTCCTCATATGGAGTCTGGCTAGAGGCAGCATGGATGCCATGAATCTTAGAGTCATGAGAAAATCCCTGGCTGTGACTGAAGCTTGACTGAAAAAAGGTGATTTGAGTGACAGCCTTACGTGGAGGTAGGGATGCCAGCATAGGAGTGGTCTGGATCCTGCAACTGACAAAAACATGATCCTAAGAAGGAATGAAGACTAATTTTTGAAACTTTATGGTAAACCAAAGGCTTTGTATAAGACAAACCGTAAACTGGAAGTGCTGAAGCAAGACCTCAGGAGATGAAGCCTGAATTAGAAGGTCATCCAGATAAGGAAAGATATGAACCGTTCTCATCCTGAAAAAGGCAATGACAGCAAAGAGGGATTTGGTGAATAATCTTGTGAAATTAGAAAGACCAAAGGGCAAAGCACAGAACTGAAAATACAAGGAAGAATAGAGAAACAAACACTTTCTGAAAGAAGATGAATGGGGATGTGAAGATGGGCATCCTTGAGGTCCAGGGATACCAAGAAGGTCTAGAGAAGAAGAAGAAGTGGGGAAAAAGGTATGATGGGACAACATCTGAAAGTAAGGTGCCTTTAGAAACATTTTGAGCTGAGAAAGATTCAAAATAAGTCTACAGGTGCCTTCCTTCCTAGGAATCAGAAACATCCTGGAATAAAACCCTTTCCCTTCCTTGGCAGGGGGCACAATTTGAATAGTGCCCTGAGCCAAAAAGCCCTGAAACAGTTCTGGAAAGAAAAGCTGCACCTAAGGATGTTGAGGGATGCCTAGAAAAGTAAGAAAGGATTTCCATACCATGAAATATCCCTAGTGGATAACGAACAGAATCCAAGAGTCTTGAGTGGCACAACCAATTGGGTAGGGACAGGAAAAGACAAAGGGATAAGGGAACCTGGCCCAGGGAAAAGGGAAGCAAACTGTTAGATAGAACTTGGTTTGTCTTGAAATGGAGGTTTCTGAGAAGCAGCAGTCTGAGTAGACTTAGCAGAGGGCACATGCCTAGAACCCTTCTTACCTTTAAAAAGGGGATGAGGTTGTCTGCGTATAAAAGCAGATTTGGATGGATAATTCCTCTGCAACTCAGAGATAGAAGGCATAAAAACATGTTTCAGTTCCTACAAGGCCTTGCCTTTATCCTTGAAGGATTTAAAAAGGTCAGCAGCACCACAACCAAAAAGGTTCTTACTATCAAGAGGGGCATCCAACAATTTAGCCTTAATATCATCAGTTAAAGGCTGGAGATGAAGCCAAGGGTGACATCTCAAAACAGAACCAAAGGCAGCAGCCCTAGAGGAAGCATCAGCTGAATTATAACAACTACATTTAATAGAGTGGCGAACCACTTGAGAGTTAAAACCCAGTAGGAAAAAGGGCCAAGACCTTCTAAATCAGGGAGGTCAGAGATAGCCTGATAAGCATGAGAAAGAAGGGCTAAAACATTCCTGGTCATATGAGTTCAGTAATTAATAGCCCAAAAAGCTAGGGTGGCAGCAATATATATCTTTTTGCTTAAATGTTCCACAGCTGTACTGTCCTTGTCTGAAGAAAGTAGTTTAGTAGACGGCAAAAGTTTAGAAGGTTTGTCAGAAGAGATAGACACTACAGCAGGATCAGAAGAAGGACATTTGTACAACAACTTACAATTATCAGGCTCCTTATAAAATCTATCAGGTTTCTTAGTGGCTGGAGACTGAGAATCAGGGGCCACAGAGGATGCTGAAAGGGCATCTAAAACAGCAGCCAAGACTGGAAGTAAAGCAGAGGACCTAGGAGGCTTCATCTAGAGGAGTTCATTATACATCAGAAGTCTGAGAACTCTCGCATTTGAAATATTCCATCATGTGAGAAAAAGTATCCCCAAAGGAGAGTTCTTCTAAGGGAGAATTTGGACTAATAGAATCTTCCTCCTCAGATCCATAATCCAAGGGAGAAGGGATGTGAGAGGAATATGCCAAAGAATCTATACCAGAATCGTAATCCTCTTCAGAGGACCAGTCTCTGGGTCTCTTAAGCAGAGTAGATGACCAAGGAGGCACAGGCACAGAAACTCCTTGAAGAGGCTTTAAAGCTATTAAGGCATTAAACAGCCCCTAGGTAAAATCTTGCTATTCATGCTGGGGATTTTTAGCAGCAGGGGAAATACGATTGTTTTTTTCTTTTGAGGAACGTCTGACCTAAAAACCCTAGGAGGTTCACACCCCTGCTGACACTCAGCCAATGTAATAGGAATCTCCTCCCGAACTAGGATTTGCTGTATCCCCCTCAGTCCCTCAGAAATAATCATACGAGGCTCCCTCCCTCATTTTCCAGAATGGGCATGCACATTGCCTCTGATGATGCATGAGAAGTTGATCCATGAAGTCCTCCAACAGGGTTTTGGCAGAGGAATCTGAAACAACAACTGGGCAATCCTCTGGGCCTTCACCAGTCTTGACAGACAGATGTCCAGGTAGGATGGATATCAGGCAGGTTTTTTTTTTCCTTTTTCTTGGCAGTTGGCTGACCTTCAGGATGGGAAGATTCCACCATAGCACCTTGTGCCAACAATTTACAATGTTGGTTCACCGGGTAAATCAACAAGGAGGACAGACAGCTATATAAGGTCTTAGGGACAAAATCTTGGCAGACTGAACAGTGCATATGGTTGTGAGAAGCAGTCAGACAGAAGAGACACTACTGTGATGATCTCAGTGGGGAATCTGCCTCCAACACTGACATTTTCCCATTCTAGATGACAAATAAACTCACAAAAATAAATGCAGAAATAGATGAGAAGAAAGTCCAATGGGGCAATTATCTGAAAAAAGGGCTTGATAACCAGCACAGAAGAAGGAACATTCAGACCAACTCTCATTGATGATGTTTAGACTGACAGTAAAGATGTTTTGAAGCATGTACATCCGTACATCACCCTTATACCCTACACCTTGAGCATGGAGCAAACGTGTGACGTATGATGTCTACATTTTCCTAAGACTTTGGTGTACTGGCCAGACAGACTTTGGGCTATACTTGGCAGGGAATCACTTATGTAAAGAATACTGCGACAGTGATATGAAAGGACATCAAGCTATTACCTAGGCATACACATCAATGCTTGTGTAAAAGAAGAAAGTTCCATCAAGTTACCGACCTGAATTCTTTTCTGCCTGTCAGGATGCAAAAGATACTGCTTACTGAAAATTCTGCAGAATACAAAAGTGAGTGTGTATGGATTGCTACAGTTCAGTGAAAATGAAATCAGCTTTGGCTGAAATTTCAAGATGATAACACATAAAATCAGTCATTTAAAATGCAACGATGTACCTCCACAATCCCACTACTTAATTCCTACTCCAGGATTGTCCAACCTCAGAGATATGAGATATTGAATATCTTTTCATCAGCAAACGCAAAGACACTGGAACGCAGACATGATGCAATATCTTTTATTGGATCAACACAGGTTTTACAATTACTTGAGCGTTTCAGTTGGCATGGGCTCGCTGTTAGGGGTTAAGTTATGATGTTAAATACAATGTTTAAAAGTGCCTAGAAAGGGAAGTATATAATTTATTTCCAACTGGCTAAAAAATAAATCTTGAAAAATGCTGGTGTGGAAAAAAATGCAGATCATACTGCACCTCAGAGACAGACATTATCTGTCTGTGAAAGAGAGATAAAGAGACAGACAGACAGAAGCTGGAGAACAAGGTCACAATGTGCCATAAAAAATCTAAGTTTGGCATGTTACACTAGAGTTAGCGTTCATTTATTAGTGAAGGTAACAATTTGAGAGACTGCTCTGACATTTAATGAGACAATAAATCTCAAAACAAAATATATGTAGGAAGATTAGCTAAAGGCAGAGAAAAAAACAAGAAGTTATAATTTGTAAGATGTTAGGCTCTCCAAACAAGCAATCTATGTGAGACAGTGGTTTGGCAGGGACTATCAAGAGAGTAAGATACAGACATTGTATGCAAATAATGCACTACACAGACTGTGGTTTAGTTGAGAGAAAGGAGGACAGAGAGAGAGAGAGAGAGAGAGAAAATGGTGCTGTCATATCAGCCTAAGTTTCTGAAGAAAAGCAGACCTGAATAAACATTTGTTACACTGTTAAAACTATCTTAATATTAAGGCCTTACTGACTGTTAAGCTTATGGCTACTGTTATTCTGATTAGAATGTTGCCTTTTGTGAAAGTAACTATTCTCTTATAGGTTCGTAGGTAAGTACTGGGTTAGCTGCCCTTGCAGGCCATTTTAAGCCTAGTCAATTTCTCTTTTTGTGCTCAAAATAAATTATCCCATTTGGTTATAGATTAACCTTGCCCATCCCATGGTTAATAATTATAGATTACCCCCAAAACAGAATAACTGGGATCATACCATAGATAATTTGAGGGGACCCATGCATGGGATAAAACATTTAGGAGCTGCCTCTGTCCATCAGAAGTACAGAGACGAGTCCTGGGGTAAATGTTCTGTCTCCCATCCACAGATCTTAGTTGCACTTCAAAATGGACAGGGAGGAACTCTGTTTATGTGGATGGAGAGTCTGTTCCATAGGAGTAGCACCTGTGGCAAAATTTTCCTGTACATCCAAACCATTCTGTAGATGTTGTGAAAGAGGTTTAGATCCCAAGACTGAGTATTTCTGATGTCATCTGACTAGCTGTTGTGCTATAAATCCATCAGTAATGTTTCAGAGGATGCCTTGATTCTAGTCATGAATAAAATACGGTAATCATTTGAAATGTTGGGACTCGCTAGAATGAGTACCAAAACACAGAGGCTGAGTAGCCAAATAAAGGGCTTAAATATACTAAGTCTGAGATGGCCATTTCTCATTATATTCCCTTTTCTCTAAGGTATGGTGAGCACAGAGTTGGTATCTTATTACTGTTAATATTTTGAAATAGTTAGTGGTTTGAATTCAGGGTAAATTAATTGTAAATCATACAATACCAGAAAAAAATGTTCCTCTTCATTATACCTTGTTTGTGTCCACTGTTAGTTGCTCAAAAGGAAAAGTTAGGCAAAATAGTGTCTCATAAAATCAATGCCCAGGTTCATACCACTGACTGTCAGATTAAACAACTGAATTTAACTTAATCTGCATTGTTCTTCCTTCCAAAGGTATGCAGAAATCTCCTTTACGAATCATAATTGCCATATCTGATACAGAATGATGAGACTGGGAAAAGTATGCTGATATTGGCCTGTTAATCATTTTATTTGTAACCCGTCACTTGGCATTTCTTTCACTTGATTAGATAAACCAAATTTTTGGAAGTGCATGTAAATAAACCCTGTACTTTGATACTTCTGTTCTGTGAAATGCATAAACATTGGCCAGACCACCACGGCTCACAAAACACAACACTTTAATTTAAACAAATAAAAAAAAAGGATAAGAGCTTTTGCGTTGGGCATCCAATGCTTCTTCAGATCATAAAACAACATTCTATAGGCATGTAAATTAAAGTAGATTTACTATTGGTTAAGTATTTAATTGAATAATGGTTCTTATTGGTTGCTTGCCTATTTTTAAATGGATGTAGAATATTGTTTTTATGATCTGAAGAAGAGTTGGATGTCCAATGTGAAAGAGCTTATCCTTTTTTGTTTGTTTTAATAAAAGTGTTGTGTTTTGTGAGTCGTGGTGGTATGGCCGATTTTTACTCATTGGACTTTTATCTTTCTGGATTTGACCTTCATCAGCAATTGGAATTTACTATTTGTCTTTATGTTCTGTTCTACTGTTATATTGTAAACTGTGCAAACCATGTGACATGTTTTGCATCTTGGATGACTACAGGGTTTTGTGCCATTCTGGACTATGTTCTGCTCTGGTCTGTGTGTGTTTCTGACAAGAAGACTCTTTAGATTTGGTGGTTTGTTTACATGATAGCAGTGGGAGTGCTTGAAAAATGTATCTCAGTTTGTCATCCACACTGACCATTTGGTTAGAGGCCCCTTATGATTTTGTACAGTTTTTCAAATCCTGGATCATATGTTGTCACTAGAGGAACTCTGTCATAGGGTTCCCTCTCTTTATACTGAAGCAGCTTTTCTCCTGGTAGCTATACTGCACTGCCTACAGCTCCATCAAACTCCCTTGCACAGTGACACTTGTCAAGCATGGCATCTTTCAGCTGTGCTGTGTCTCTCTCTGCCTTGCTAGGACAAATGCAGTGACATCAAAGAGCTTGACTATAAATAACTGGCATCTTTGTGTGGCTGGTATGATTACTGTGCAGATACATCTTGTCAGTTGGTTTACCATATACAAATGTCATTAATGTCCCATTTTGTACAGTAGCCTTAGTATCAAGGAAGGTTACACCTGAAGTCATGTACTCCAGCAAGAATTTAATAGATGGGTATATTCTGTTGAGAAATTGCTGGAATTCCTCGAGAGAGTCTAAGCTATGTGTCTCAGATTAAAAATAGGTAAAAAAAGTCATCAATAAAATGGAAATAAGCAAGTGGCCTTGGTGTGCAGTGTTGTAGAAATTCCTCTTGTAGGTTTGCTATAGAGATGTTTGCACATTGTGGAACATTTTCGTGCCATTGCAATGTCCATTGTCTAAACATAAAATTTCCCATTAAAGGTAAAACTGTTGTGTGCCAGAATAAATTCTATACATTGCCCCACTACATCTGGAGTAATGCTGCAATGATTTGTTTTCTCTTATTAAGTACTTGAGATAGGCAACAATTTCATCTTTGTGCAGGATGTTTGTGCAGAATGATGTAACATCCATTATTGCTAACAGTGTTAGGTGACAGGTCACAACAGCTTGACATAATGCAAAGACAATGTGTTGTGTCTTGAATATACCTATACCTTCTTATTGACAATTGGTTTCAGAATTTTCTCCACAAACCCAGAAATCCCTTCTGTCTGGGTTACTTTGCCTAATACTATGGGTCTTCCTGGATTTCCTGTCTTATGGGTTTTTGGTAGCATGTAGAACACTCATGAGCTAGGATGATTTGGAATGAGGTCAGTTAGTTTGGCTTGGTTAGAATCTGGAAAGGATTTTATCGGGTTCTTTAGTTTTTTGTGTACTGTTGAGTTGTATCCTCAGTCAACTACCTCTAGCAAATGTGAATAGAAAACTGTCATTAGCTTCAGCAATATAGTCGACATGGTTCTGGATAACCATTGCAGACCCTTTGTCTGCCTCTTTTATGATGATGTTGTGGTTGGAGTTCAAGGACTTTACTGCCATTCTTTCAAAGGAAAAAGGTTGTAATGGGCCTGTCTTTGTACATAAAGGATTCAGTGATTCACACTTTGTCTAAAATAATCAATATAACTATCCAGATTTTCACTGCATCCACTTAGAGAAATGAAGGTGTAAGATTTTTTGTGCTCATTTCTGGATTCACATTATCTGTGTTCTCCTGTATTTCTGTATCATGAAACAATTCCCTAAATATGAATGTGCGAAAATATTCAAGTTCTCCACAAAACTGTATTCTGTCAAGTGTTGAGTGGGGCAAAATGTAGGAACCTTCAGATATGTAACTTTGGAATGACAATAACAATGTAGGCGAAGGACTTCAGTTGGTCCACAAATTATGGTAGCTTTTATTTTCAGTTGTTTGATTTTTGGTTGCTGTCACAGACTACAGTATTATCAGAATTGATACTGTCACCTTATTTTTGCAGTAACAAATGACCAACTGTAGAGCACTTATTTATTTTACTTTATTCTTATTTACCCTTTCGTTGACTGGGTTAGTCTCAACTACGCTAGTGGCCTCTTTAAAGAGGAGACCCAAAGTGGTGTGCATAATACTATGGGGAATTTGACCAGGGAAACACTCTTGGTAGTCGGGGAAGAGTTTGTGTGTTACACATTATGACATCTTGTTTCCTGTCCAGGCATGGAGGCAGCCAGGAGGAAGAGGGAGAAAACATGACTGATTCATCTTATGCTGAAATTGGAGTGATTGTTTCTGAAAATGTAGTTGAAATGGTAAAACCGCTACCAGAACGTTTTGCTGATGATGTGGGTGCAGAAAAAAACAGTGACATTGGAGGAAAAGGAGATTGTAACTGAAACAGAGATGGATTCAGCGGAAAAATTTCAGAGGATATTGTTTGAAGGAGAGGAAGGAGACAGTGTTACCTCTGAACAATGCATAATTACGACTCTCCAATTGGTGGCTGTGGGGGGGTTGTGGGATGATTATTTGGAAGAAATGGTAAACTAAACTGAACCAGAAAATGGAGTAGCAATTTTATGGAGTGCCATCATGGAAAAAATAGAAGAAAAAGGAGAAGAAGAGACTGTGCCATATAAAGTTACTGAGACAAAAACATATCCACAAACTACTAAAGAAGGAACAAAGAAGAAAGAAGAAATAAAAGAAACAAAAATGTATACGAATAAGCAGTAAAAAAGAAGAATGTTTGGACAGGTATGAGGTTTGTGACTCTGTCATAGCAACTCTGGATGTCAAAGCAAAAGAGGTAAGAGCATTTATTTTAATTAATAAAAATACTTTTTGTGACTTGATATTTGAGACTGGTCAGGCCATGGAAATTTTTGGGGGTGCATATGAACAAAATAAAAATATTTATCCATGGTTAGAATATGTGGTGCAAGCTTTGTACAGACAAAAAAAAAAAAAAAAAACAACGAATAAAGATCCAGTTTATAACTGAAGTCAAAGCAAAAGAACATTTTTAACTATATGCAAAGAAGTTATGGACACTACACAAATATATGATGAAAGAGGACTATGGACTGGGGGATGGGAATGTGGAGTAATGCTGAAAATGGAAAATGATAATGTTATGCATGTACCTAGTATTATTAATATACATGGTAATAAGGGTTTTGTGAAAAACAGGGGTCAACATAAGACTTATTATTTTTGTGCAAAAAAATATAATTTAATCAATGAATGTAATCCAAAATATGTTATTTATGTGGTAAAACAGAGCATTATGCAACAAAAATGTGATTTAAAGTGCAAAGAATGTGGCAATACTGGTCATTCATAGCTAGAATGTGAAATGAATGAGGAAGAAAATGAAGGTGAAAATACAGGAGAAAGACATAGAAGAATGTGTAATACAAGAAAATGAACAAAATGATGTTCATAGGTTCATAGGTTTATACTAGGCTATCTATAAAGGCATTTCATGGCCAAATTAGCCTAATTTTTGTATTTTACGCCTTTCCTTATATGAAAAAATACTGTACCATTGTGTTGTTTTGTCTCTGTCCAGCAGTGACACAGAGACACAGAGATGATTCCCCCAATGATCCCCCATCCAGGTCTCTAGATTTCTAGAACAGTGAGTGAACTCAGTGCTCTTGCTCACTTGGACCACATGGACCGGATTTTAGATAGGGAGGATAGGATAGATGGATACTACCTCTCTCACATAAAGTCTACTTGCAAAAAGACTAATGAAGAGGAACTAATGAAGAGGTTGTACATGAAGCTGAAGAAAGTAACACAGAAAAAAACAGAGAAGACAAGTGAGGAAGATGCTGACTGGTGTATAGTAAGAAATAAAAAGAATTTGATAGGGAAAAGAGTTAAAGAAAGGAAAAGAAAATTCAAAAATATATTGCTTAGCGAAAATAGGAAAGGAAAGGGATACAATTTGTGTTATACAAGCTGTTCTTAAAAGCTGAAAATATGGTCTGCTCAGCAGATGCACATACTATTGTTTTAGAAGATATCAGATTATTAACAGAGGAAGACAGAACACAAACTTTGGAATAGTGTGGTAGTTTGGAACATAGAGAAAGAAATGTGCTCGGGCAAATGTATATTATGTCAAGAAAGCATTAAAATATTAGATGTAACCAGAGTGGAACTCAGATGAATTAGGGTAATAGATTTGAGATTGAAAAATGTGTGTATAGAATTATAGCTTTATATGCATATGCAACAAAAAACAGAGACATGATGTTTAAAAATATTAATGAAGATGTTTGTATAAATATGGGCATTATAGTCCTGGGTGATTTTAACTGTAAATTTAAGAAAAAAAATAGCAATTGTGATGTTAAAATGGTTAAAAAAAATTACGAAAAGTGGACAGTTAAGTGTATGGGAGAATAACGACTCAACCTACAAAAGGAATGAAATTAGGACAGAAATTGATTATTTCTTTTTTAAATCTGATAGTTTAAAACTTAAAGAAAATGAATTAAGTGTGCAGGACTTTCAGATCATGTGTCTATATGGGTTAATATACATGAAAATGAAGCATATATAAAAACAGAAAATGGAATAAACAGCAGTGATGAAAATGAATTAGATGTAGAAGAGAAAAAAGAAGATACGGAATTATGGAAAAAATCATAGGAATGTGAGAGAGTTTTATGAGAATTGGACTGTTTGGTGGCTTAATTTTAAGCAGAAATATAAAAAATTGCTTTTAGAACATACTATAAGGAAGAAAAGAAAAAGAGAAATGTAAGATATTAAGTCAAGAAACATTCAGAGACTTAGGGAAGAAAGATTCATTTTATGCAAAAGAAAGAGAAACATATAAAATGAATCAAATTAAAATTAACAAAAATATTGTTTACAAGGAAAGGAAGAAAGAGGTAGCATCAAATTTGAGTAAAGTAATCAAAGAATGAAAAATAATTATAGAATTAAACAATAAGAGAATTAAACAATAAGGAAGGTAAGCAAATAAGACAGCAAGAAAGAATATATGAAACAATTAAAAAATATGTACTGGAATTATTGGTTAAAAGACAAGAAAATATAGAACAAATTTATAAAGGTGAGAAATTAAACAATGAAGATAATGAATATTTAGAACAAAAAATAACTATGAAAGAACCAACATTCTAAAAAATATTAACACAAATTCTGTAACTGGATGGAACTGAATATGGTATGTATAAAGAAATGAATGAGTGGCAAAAAATAATTTTTACAGAAGTCATGAATGAATGGTTAGAAACTGGAATTAAAGAGAAAAGAGATATGTACATGAGTTATAAATTTTATATTTAAAAAAGGAAGTAAAGAGAAGATATAGAACTGGAGACCCATAACACTGAATAATATGGATTATAAAATTTTCATGAGATTAATAACAAAAAGGTTACAAAAAATGAACAGAATATATGACCAAATGTATTTAGAAGAAAAGGAAAAGCAAGTCAAGAATTATTATGGATAATAAGAGAAATAATTGATGATATCAAACAAAAATGTAAAAGTGAAGGTTATGAGAGGGACTATAAATAAAGCCTGTGATAGTATTCAATATAAATCATTATGGGGAATTTTGCAGCAATCAGTTTATGAAACGAATTAAGTGAAACTAAATGTACATGGCTGGATTGGGGAAGAAATAAAAATAGAATGTGGAATAAAGCAGGACTGCCCAGCTAGTAGTGTCATTTTCTCATTAGTTATAAATGTAATTGAGAAGGAAATTAATAAAATATCGCATAGAGGCAGATGCAAAATGATGAAGGAAGTACAACTGCCAATAATGTACAATTATGTGGATGATATTATACTAATTGTCAAAAATAAAGTATGGATGGAAGAAGTAAATGAAAAATTAATTATAAAGTAAAGAAAAAAAATTGGTTTAAGTATAAATAAAGAGAAAAGTAAAGGATTTGGTTATGCAGGTATGATAGGAGGTACTGAGTTCAATGAAAGGAATAATATTTGGAAGGAATGAGTACAGACAACAACAATGGGATGATATACTCAAAAAAGTAAAGGATGCAACTATTTTTTGGAACTCATAGACTTTCATATAGAAAAAAGCACACTTGTTGAATACCATGGTAATAGGAAAAACTGCTTATGTTGCTAACATCTATAGGATTCCTATTAAGTAAGAAAATGAACTAATGGTGATTACATTTCCTTTTATATGGGGCTCTAGACTGAATCCATTCAAGAGAAGGATTCTACATATGATGAAGAACAAGGAGGCTTGGGCTTAATAATCCCAATAATACATGCAGCATCTTTCATTTTATATAATGTTACAAGGAATTATGAAGGAAAATAAAAACTTGATAGAAATATTATCTTATATTATAAATGCAAAGAATTATGGGAAGGAATGGATGTTAAAGAATATGTGTGAAAAAAATAGAAAGGAATGGTACTTAAACATCATGAAAGCATTTTTTTGCATTGATCCATGGAAAGATTTAGAAATAGATAAGAAAAAAAGCCCTAATGATGAGATATAATAATTATAAAAATATAAAAGAATGTGATGATTTTTTATGGAGATTCTCTAGCACATAATTGCCAGTTAAGGCAAATATGGCATACAAGAAAAAGCAAAATAGACTATGCAATAAATGTGGACAGCTTCAGACAACTGAGCATGTGTTTTTGAAATGTGAAATAGTTAATCATTTGTGGAAAGAAATATGTAAATGTAATAGGATGAAACGTTTGAAAAAAATTGAGCCAATAAATATGGACATAACAGAATTTGGTTATTATGGTGCATGAAAAAAAGAAGAAGTGAAAAAAATGGAGAGTGTAATATTCAATGTTTCATGGACTATATGGAACAAGAGAATAAATGAAATCAAATACAATGGAAAATGGACTTTCACAAAGAGTCTGTAGAAAATAATGTTTTGGTTATGGATAAAACAGTGGGGGATGCTTAAATTCAAGTTTATAATGTATGGAGATTTGTAAATAGTTGTAAATAATGTAAATTTGTAAAAAATATGTAATGTATATATCAATAAAAAAAACGTACTCATTACAGTTGTGAGAAGGAACCATTTTGGAGGAGCACTTCCTGTTTCCGTTCCAGGCACACAGTGTCCCAGAGACACCCAGAGGGAAGCAGATGGAGAGAGAAAGAAATGATGGAATAGTGAAATAAATGAAGGAGAAAGCAAATATCAAGACTGGAGAATGTGTGCAGGATTCTCAGGAAATTTTCAAAGAAAGCTGTTTGATGGAAATGAGTCAGCAAATAATGGATGTATACTTAAAACCTTCCAGTTGGAAGGGTTGCGGGATGATTTACTTAAAAAAACTGTTGTGCAGTGTGAGACAGAAAATGAAGGAAATGTTTCCTGGGGGAACATTACAGACAAAATACAAAAGAAGGATGCAGACACAATACTGAAGAATGGTGGTGAGATGGAAAAGAAGACATATGCAGAGAAAGTAAAAGAAGGCAAAAGTGGAGTAGCAGAAAAGAAGGCAGCATATAATGCAAAATAGAAATACATGGTAAGGATTCAAAGTAAAAAACACAAAGAAATAGACAGGTATGAAGTGTTGGACAATTTAACAGCTCCTTTGGGTGTAACAGTACATGAGGTAAGAGCTTAATAGAGAGACATTTTGTGACAGTATATTTGAGACTCATTTTTCAATGATGAATTTTCTTGGATAATATGAAAAAAATAAAGACTGCAACCCATGGAATTTTTATGTGATAAAAGCATTTAACAGGGAAACAAAAAAGAAGATTCATGTACAATTTCGAACAGAGGTAGAACGAGAGACTGTGAAAGGACATTTGAAAGCTTTATGTAAAGAAGTACTGAACATTGCAAATGGTAATGACAAAAGTTGTTTATGGACTCGTGGCTGGGACTGTAATATTTTGTTAAAAATAGAAAGAGAAAAATTATACATACATCAAGCATGACAAATGTGGAGGGGAATATGGGTGTTTGTAAAATACTGTGAACAACCCAAAACATGTTTTTTTTTTGTGAAAAAGAAGGACATTTGACACATAACTGTAACAAAAGAAAATGTTACATTTGTGGGGAAATTGGACATGATTCAATAAATGTGAATTGAAAAGCTATGTCAGACATTTCTGGATGGATTGCAAAAATGAAAATAACACTAAGAAAAAAGAAAACGAAAGAGATGAAAATGAACAGAGAAGAAATTTTAGTATTAGTAGAAATAGAAGAAAAAATAGATGAGATAAAATAATAAAGAGAACATAGAAGAAGGTTCTGAAATAAGGGATGAAGAAGACAAACTGGGAGCCAGTAAAAGGGGAAAAAAAAGAATTCTATTGGTAAAAGGGTTAAAGAGAGGAAAAAGAAAATTTACAGGGACAAGTACAAAAGAAAAAGGAAATGGATGAAAAGGAATATATGCAGCTGAAGTATGGGGTTTGATATAGTGGTTAAAAGTGTTTGACACACACACAAGGTACAATGTTTGATTCTCACATTTGGGAAGGAAATTGATTAGGCTTAGAATGGTCCATTAGGAAAGCTAGGCTAGTAGTTAACTATGAACTTATGAAACATGAATCTAAGGGAAAGGGAAAATGAAACATTTAGAGTGCTTTCTGTATATGGTACTATTAAGAAAGAATAGTTGCGTAAAATCTTACCATAGACATAGATGTCCTTCTCTTCCATGTTGCAGTACTCTAAGTGTGGGATTTCCCGCCTTCAGGTGACTCGTACGTCAGCTCCTATATAAAAGCTTCAGCTTGGCTGTTGCAGCTGCGTGAGACGTCACACATAGGGCCATAAACCAGGGACCTTAAGTGTGACGTCTGCACGCAAAATCCTCAGAACTTAAAGCTAAGCAGGGAAAGTAGATGGCCCAACAGAACAGGCTGCCAAAGGTGACATGTATAAGGTCCTGGGTCTCTTCTGTAATGGAGAGAGGCATCAGGGAGCAGTTAGGCTGGTAGAGTCTGTGAGGGGGAATGGGGGGTGGGAAGGAATACTGCAACATTAAAGAGAAGGACATCTATGGTTATGGTAAGATTTTACACAACTATTCTATGTCCTTCTATTCCTATGTTGCAGTATTCTAGGTGTGGGAGAGTACCACAGCTTAGTTTGATTAAAAGATTAAAGGGTGGCAGATGCAGAAGATGCTTCCACAAAGCCTTGTAGGAGTGCCCTGGCAAATCCTGTGCATGCTTTGGTGATTTGGTCCAATTTGTAATGTTTGATGAAAGTGTGGATAGTGGACCATGTAGCGGTTTCCATTTGGAAACAATTTCCATAATGGAAGCTGTGTCCATGCCTTTTTGGATGGCCTTAGAAGTGGCCACTGCTTTTGTGGAATGTGCCTTAACCCCAACTGGAGGGTTTTTTATGTGTTGCGAATAGCAGAAACAGATTGCCTTTCTAATCCAGGATGCAACGGTCTGTTTGGTGACTGCCTTGCCCAATGCCCTGGGGTGGAAAGATACAAAGAGTTGTTTGGATTTTCTAATGTCTTTAGTCTTGTCCAGGTAAAATATCAGTTGCCTGTGGACATCTAGGGAGTGGTTAGTGGGAGAGGGGGAAAAATTGGGTAGGTGAATGGATTAATTTAGAGTTAGGTCATTGACTACCTTGGGCATGAAGGAGGGGTTAGTTCTCAGTGTGACCCTGTCCCTATGAACAATGGTGTAAGGTGAGCATGCCATTAAGGCTTGTAGCTCGGAAACCATTCTGGCAGAGGTAATAGCCACGAACAGTACTGTTTTCCAAGTGCAAAACTGTAGAGAGGCTGTATTAGCCAGTTCGAAGGGGAGCTGGGTACGTTTTTCCAGGATGAAGTTCAGGTTCCATGGAGGAGGGCTAGGCTTCTTAGGTGGTCTAATGTGTAAGACCCCTTTAAGGAAAAGTTTCACATGTAGCCTGGCTAACAAGGAGGCTCTAGAGGTAAGCAGCCTGATAATGCAGAGAGATGCACTTTCACTGATGAATAGGAAAGTCCATCCTTTATAAGTTGACACATATATGAGAGGACTAGGGGGGTGTCAGCCACGTAAAGGGTCCCTTTCCTGTCCCAGACACCACTGAGTAAATCTTTCCCATTTCGCAAGGTATGATTTTCTAGTAATGGGTTTCCTAGCCTCCCTCAAGACTGATAGCACGTCCTCTGAATAGTGGTGTCTGAATGGGGTTAGTAATTTATCACTCACAGAGTCAGGAATAGTATTTGCAAGTGTGGGTGTAGGAAAGTTCCTTTGTCTTGTGTCAGAAGGTCCACCTTGTGGGGTAACTTGCAGTGATTGCCCTTGGCTAAATTGTGCAGAAGGGGGACTAGTGCTGCCTTGGCCAGTAGAGAGTCACTAGCAAAATTTTTGGTTTGTCCTTCCTGACTTTCAGAAGGACTTGATGAATCAGAGTGAATGGGGGGGGGAAGGCATAAAGGAACTTCCCCTTCCAGGTGAAACTGAAGGTGTCTACTCTCCAGGCTTGGGGGGGGAGTAAGTCTTTGTGTGGGAGGCAAACAGGTCTATTTGTGCAGTGCCCCACCGGTGGACTATGTCTAGGAAGACCGTCTTGTTCAGCATCCATTCGTGTTGTGGAAAGGATGTTCTGCTCAGGAGGTCTGCTTGCTTGTTGTCCTGTGAAGGAATGTAGCTGGCTTGCAGGGATAGGTTGTGTTGGGATGCTAGGTCCCAAATTAGTAGGGCTAGCCTGCACAATTGGTATGCCTTGGTACCTCCCTGTTTGTTGATGTACCACATTACAGTGGTATTGTCCGTCACTGTCTCAGAATAGGACCTGGTGGCAGTAGGGGTATGAAGGTCTGTAGAGCTAAAAGAACTGCTGTCATCTCCTTTACATTGATGTGTTTGGTTTTCATGGGAAGTTGCCACTGGGCTTGGACTCTGTAAGACTGCAAGGTGGCTCCCCAACCTGAATCTGAGGCATCTGTATGCAATATTTGTGTGGGTAGAGGGGGCTGCAGTGGAAGCCCCAGGTTTAGTTGCACTTGTTGGATCCACCAAATGATTTCCTTCTTTAAACAGGAGAGAAGGGGGATAACTTGTTCCAAATGACTCTAGTGTTGTGACCAGATATTTTTGAGGTACCATTGCAGTTTTTGCATATGCATTCTGGCCAATGGTAGCATGGGAATGGTTGCTGCCATCAATCTCAGGAGTCGAAGGAATTGCCTTGCAGTGACTGTCTGGGAAAGCAAGACTTCCTGGATGTGGGAAGTTAGAGATAAAACTTTGTCCTATTGGAGAAAGGCTTTCATTCATGTTGTATTGATTCTTCAACCTAGGAATATCTTGTCCTTGTCTGAGTTCAGGGAGGACGTCTTGAGATTTGGGGTGAACCCTAGACTTTGTAGAAGGGACATAGTGGTATAGATGTCTTAAGAGGGAATCTTTGGATTGTGCTAAGATAAGGATGCCATCCAGATATGGATAAATCTGGATTCCTTGGATCCTGCAGAAGGCAATGGCTGGAGCTAGGCACTTTGCAAACAATCCTGGGAAGTGGATAAACCAAAGGGCAAGGCTGTAAATTGGAAGTGTGAGGATGGGCCAGAGAAATGCAGGAAACATCTGTGTGATGCCCTGATGGGAATGTGCAGGTAAGCATATTTTAGGTCCAAGGTGACCATGAAAGCATTGGAGGGTATGAGGGGTAAGAGAGTGGAAAATGACAGCATTTTGAAGGAGGGTACATGCAGGTAAAGGTTTAGGGAAGAGAGATCCAAAATGGGTCTCCAGGGACCATCCTTTCGAGGGACCAGGAACAGACGGGAGTAGAATCCGTTTCCTTCCTGTCCTGTGGGAACAGGCTCTATTGTGCCTTCTTGTTGCAGGTCTGACAGAATTTGTGGAAGGAGATGACAGTGTTTTTTGGGGGAAATGGAATGCCCTTCCAGGGGGGAATTTGTTTCCAGGATAGAAAGTACCCTTTTTGAATAATGGTTAATACCCATTGGTCTGTGGTGATTTTTTGCCAGAAGGGGAAACAGTGGGTAAGGTGAGCTGAGAAGGACAGATGGGCAAGGCAGTCACACATTATTAGGACCTATCCTGTCCTGAAAGGGCTGTTTAGGCTGAGGAGGTGGACCAGTGGGCCTGGATGAGGAATGTCTTCTAGTTCCTCTTCTGGGTCTGGAGGAGGAGGAGGCAGCAGAATGTGGGTTACACCTAACAAAGGTAGTCTTAGCCAGGTAGTTCCTATAAAATTTAGGTATAGGGGATACCAGGAGATGTTTAATATCCTGTAATTCTTTGCTTTTTTCTTGCAGATTCTTAAATAGGTCTGCAGATAGTTTTCCAAAGAGGAAGTTGTGATTCAGGGGGGAGTCCAAGATTTTGGACTTGAAGTCCTCTGGTAGATTCTGTAGTCTAAGCCAGGAATATCTCCAAAGGACAGATGCTGATGCTGCAGAGCAAGCAGAAGCTTCTGCAGCATTGTAGCTGCATCTTATGGAGTGCCTAGCCACTTGTACTGTTAAGGACAATTTGGAGGAGATATCCGTTTTAATGGCACTGTCAGGAATTGAAGCCGGCATAGAGGTGGCTTGAGATACTAAGTCCAGGGCATACTTAGTCACATGTGTTTGATAGTTAATGGCTCTGAAGGCCAAAGTGGAGGAAGTGTACACCTTCTTGCCTATCCTATCCATAGATTTGCTATCTTTATCCGTGGGCAATAGGGAGGCAGAAAGTAACAATCTAGACTGTTTATCAGGGGCAGTGGCAATCACTGCTGGGTCTGCTAACGGTGGCTTTATGAGGAATTTTTGTTCTTCTGGCACCTTGTAGAAGCGATCTGGGTGCTTAGGTGCAGGAGGCTGTGAGTCAGGTGTTCTAGAAGCTGCAGTAAAGGCATTGAAGTATGCAGGAAGAACAGAGGGTACAGTTGTAGGGGAGGGGGACTCCACTTGCAGCAGTTCAAAGTATCTTTTTGATTTTCTGTTATTTGGGAAGTATCCCATTTGAAATAGTCTTTCATTTTGGTGATGGTTTCACCAAATGTAATGTCTTCAGGTGAAGGATCCCCTGCCACAGAATCCTCATCTAGGAGAATAATATTCCTTGGGAGTAGCAATCTGAGATACATAAGAGATGGATTAATCCGAGGAAGAGTAGGTAGATTCATGTTCTTCTTCCTCAAGGAGGGGAGCCATCGGAATGGAAGAAGCAGAGAGAGGCCTAGGGCTTAGCAGAGGCAACACAGTTGTAGGTGAAGGTGAGGCAGAAGGCCTAAGGGCCATAAATTCCTGCATAAGAGAAGAGGTGAAGGCCTCCCAGTTTGGAGGGCCTTCAGAAGCAGGCATAATGTGTTTTGTTTTCTGCTTCTTTTTGGTTGGAGTCGGTCTAGAGCTGGGTTTGGCAGCAGCTGTACCCGAGGTATGGATCCTGGTCGAAGGAACTAACAAATCTGGTTCCCCCTTGACATTGAAAGGCGTCGGTGTCTGAGAAAGCTCTGTGGATGTGCCGGTTGTCAGCTGTGCAGCAGCCTCTGCAAGGGAGGTCGATGGAGTTGAAGGATCCACTGAGCGCTCAACTCTTACATCGGTAGTTGGCAGGGTGTCTGGGTGCAAAGCGGCAGGCGATGAAGGCCTAGGCATCTTGGCCTTCTTATGTGGAGGTTCTTGGGCAGCCTCCGAAGCGGGATCCATCCTGAGAGCCAGATGTTTGAGGTGATGGTTTTCAAAATAAAGGTTTAAAGCTGCCAGACAGCTAACTAAGGTCTTAGGCACAAAGGATTTACAAATAGGGCAGGCATTATGGTCGTGTTCCTGGCCTAAGCAGAAAACGCATTTGTCATGGGCGCCTTTATGGGGAATTTGGTGCCCGCATTGGCACTTTCGCTTTTTCCCTGACATCAGCTGAAAGCTACAACAACCAAGCCTAAGCAATGCAAAAGACCGGCAAAAAGAATTAGAAATGCAAAAACTCAACGGATTACTTATCTATAGTCGATCTGATGTCTGGAGAGTGATCGTACAATGTGAAGTCATCTGCGGCAAAAAAGTTCTGAGGATTTTGCATGCAGACGTCACACTTAACATCCCTGGTTTATGGCCCTACATGTGACATCCCACGCAGCTGCAACAGCCAGGCTGAAGCATTTGTACAGGAGCCGATGTACGAGTCACCTGAAGGCAGGAAATCCCACACCTAGAATACTGCAACATAGGAACAGAAGGACATTACAGTAAGAAAAAGAAGAATTTTTGAGTGGTGTAATATATGTACTGTAGATGTAATTATATTACAAGAAACAAAATTTTTAACAAATTCAGAAAGATTACAAACAGAGAAACTAAGAGATAATCTGAAATTTGGGAAATGACCGATGTTCTGGAATAGCCATTGTAGAAATACAGCAAAGTTATTAGATATAACTTTAGCAAAAGTGGGAAGATTAACCATTGTAGATTTCAAACAGAAAAAATAAGTATACAGAATTATAACATCATAAGTTTATACTAACTGTAAATAAAGTGAAAGCTTATTTCATCAGATTGTAGACTATGTAGTGACAAATATGAATACTACATCAACAGGAGACTTTAATTATAATTTAATAGGCAAGTATAAAAAGAAAGGAAATTATATAAGAAAAATGTTAGAAGTTATACTGCAGTGGACTTGGATGGTGCAGTGGTACCTTTGTCACCTCACAGTAAAAGGTTCTCTGGTTCAATTCTTGGCTGGGGCATCTTCTGTGTGGAGTCTGCATGTCCTCCCTGAATTCATGTGGGTTCCCTCCAGATGCTCCAGTTTCCTCCCATGTTACAAAAACAAGCATCTGGAGCATTTATCCCTGGGCCTCCATTGAAAATTGTCTTTGTTCCAAGTCAGACTTTCCTGGTAAACAAATGTTAAATAAATAAAATAAATTATAAGATATGGCAAGTTAAAACTCTGGGATAAAAATTCATGGACTTACAAAAGGGGTATGTATAGCACTAAAACAGACTACTGTATAGTATCAGAATGTTTAGTTATAGAAGGGTAAGTAGTTGAAACAGAATTTTCTGATAATCTAATATGGGCAGAGATAAAAGAAAACAAGGATCATATAAAACAGGCAAAAGAATAAAAGGAATAAATCTGAAAGAATGGAATTAAGAATGTAAGAGATTATTAATACAGTTATGAAAAGATCATATTACTGTGTGAACATTTTATAAAAATTGGTCTGAATGGTAGGTAATATTTAAGGAAAAATACAAAAAGTGTTTTTACAGTGGCAATATGATGTGAGAAAAGTAGAGAAATAAAAATATCAAAGAACATATAATGATGCATTTGAATATATATATAGTATAATGGGGAAGGATTGTCAATAATTATTAATGATAAAGAAAATGTGGATGATATTATGAAAAAAGCAGATGGGAAAATCATGACAGGAGATCTTAATATGGCAGTTGACACAACTAGACATGAAATCTTATGGGTACTAAAGAAAGAATATAAGTGAGAAAGGAAATTATGTATATCAGCATATAGCAATAATACAGTAAAAATACTTTTAAATTGCTGGTTAAGCCAAGAGGTACATATGAAGAGTGGTGCAAGACAGGGATGTCCAATGAGTTGTATGCGTTAGTTATAAATGTGCTAGTATGTGCAAATAAATTAAAAATGAAGGAGGCAGGGTATATAACACCTGAAGGGTTAAGAATTCCAGTTCTGTTAACATGATGACATTATAATAATTGCAAAAAAAAAAACTAAATTTGGATAAAGGAACTAATAACTTGCACAAATGAGTGCCTACAGATGACAGGATGGCTTTAAATAAAGAAAAAAAAAATAAAGGTTTATGTGATATAGTAAAGGTAGGGAATATATATATAAGACACTGTCCGGTTCAATTCTCAGCTAGAGCGTCTTCTGCGTGGAGACATGCATGAATGGGCGTACCTTCGCTGAAGGTTGTGCGTCAGGGCTGGTAACTCGGCACGTAAAAATCAACTACCAATCATTAGCGGACCGGAGTTCCGCTGTGGCGACCCCTAATCGGGAAAAGCCGAAAGGCACAACAACAACAACAAGGGAATATGTATTTTACAATGAATGAAATACTCTGTTAGGTATAAAATTTGGGAATAAAGATGCAAGTAGAATTCAATGGGAAAAATGATATAAAAAGTAAAGCAAATATGTATTTTCTGGAGAACATATAAATTATCATTTAGAAAAAAGGCTTACTTGATAAATTCAGTACTGATGGCAAAACAACATACTTGTCAAGTGTATTTATGTTGCCAACAGTATTTGAAACGAAATTATTGCAGATAAGTTTTTCATTTATATGGGGTTCTAGATTAAACCAAAAAAAAAAAAACAGGAGTTTTGTATGTAAAGAAATTAGAAGGAGGTTTAGGGTTAATTAACCCAGTGGTATACACTGTTTCATTAAATTTGTACAAAGTGGATAAATGAAAAAGATGAGAGATTAGTAGTAAAACTGTATAAATATAAATAAGATAAATTCTGGGGTATGTTAAAAAAAGAATAAAAAAGAAAAAAGAGTGTATAAACAAAGAAATAAAATGTTACCAAGAAAAATATTTTTGTGGAAAATAAAAATTGATGATACAGAAAAAGATATAAAAATATGGTCTAATAATGTAATGATAAAACATTACTATGTAAAACCATGGGAAAATCTAACAGATAAAAAAATTAAAGCTATAAAAATAAGAAACAAACGGTATTATCAGAAAGTAGAATGTCAGCACTTTTTGTGGAGATTGGTTAGATACATTGCCAGTAAAAAGAGATATGCCATGAAAAAAAAAAGTGATAGAATCTGTTCACATTGTCAGGAAGAAAGAACTACAGAACATGTGTTTTTGAAATGTAAATGAGTAAATAATTTATGGGAAAACTACATAAAGAAGATTTTTAAGGGTATAAAAGAAGTGGATAAAATAAACACGGATATGATTAAATATGGATATTATAAGAATAGAAGTAAAGAATATGTTAGAGTAGATAAAAAGTTACTTTATGTTATATGGGTTATATGGAATGAAAGAATAAATGAAATTATGTTTAATGGTAAATGGATTTTAGCACCAACATTATGTAATATCCTTAGCTTTGAGTTCCTGCAAATCTGCATGGAATAATAAATATGTATTTATTCAGAAATTAGAAAATATATAAATTGCTTTAAGTCAGAAATGCTATAATTTATGTAACTGTATCTAGCTTTTGCATGGTTAATTACTATCATACTACTGTGTACTATTACTACGTATTTAAAATGTCTGATGTAAACAAAACTGACAGATGAAAAGTTATATACTGTATTAGGAGCTTTTCTCCCCGGGACTCTGCTGAAAAAGGACCTGTGTCCAGTCAGACTATCCGTAAACAAATGTAAAATAAAATAAATAAATCAAAATCAGGTGGCAGTTATGGAAAAAGAAGTGGGAGTCTACTAGAGATGAAAATTTAGCACGACTGTAAAGGAAATTCTGAATATGTGTAAACAGATTTGTATATTTATACATTTGTACACACGTAAATATTTGTAAATATGTAATTTTTTTCTAAACAAAGAGTTACTTTGCATATAAATAAAGGACCCCTACTCCTTTCGATAGGTGTCATGCGGTCTTTTACATTCACCTGATCCTCCCCCAACTCAAAAAAGATGGGGCCTCGGTTTAACATCTAATCTGAAGGGCAACACACTCAAGTGTGCAGCACCCCTTTATGTTGCACTGCAGTGTAAGCTACTGATCTACCTGGTGTGGGAACAGAACCCACAACCCTCTGCACCAAAGGCAAGTGTGTTAAATGTTGCACCACTAACAATGTTATGTATGCCTTAACACACACAAACACCACTTTCCATATTTATGCACTATGGAAGACCACAAGTTCAGTTAAAGGGATGGCTTTGAGATGTGAAAGGAAAGTGAAGCACCCAGTGAAAATCCATGCAGACAAAGGACAGACATACAGACTCCACAAAGAAGGTGCCCCATCTGGGAAATACATGAGAGCAAAAAAGCTACAACACAGAAGTGTTAATTAGTGCACTGCTGTACTGACCACCACAACAATTTAAAATATATCAATTACATAGTGATGAAAGTAAATGCAACTATTTGACTGACTTAGCATGAAGTAACAAAAATAACCACAGCAGGAGGAGACAAGTATATTGAAATGCACAACAGTGAAAAGGTACACTGACAAGATCAGATTGACAGGCGCTAGTAAAACTGTAAATGTAGAAGAATCAGTCTAGTGTGAAACATTTCAGAAAAATAGCTGTTACTATGCAAAAATCAAAACAAAAAAAGCTCAGTCACAGCAGAGCTACAACAGAAAAATGAATCATCAGTACTTTAGCTCTACATATGAGAAGATATGTGGAGCTAAAAGACAAGAAGCTGTAAATGTCAGAAGCTATATATTACCAATGTTGCTTGATTTAGCTAGGGTTAGAGTGAGACAGACCATATTTGCAATGCTGAAGTACAAATATGTCCCTGAAGTGAGCATTATTCATACTACACTTCCCAAACAGGAGGAGATGCTTTCCCCTGAAGCCTGCCAAGAGGAACAGTACTGTATTCTTCTGATCTAACATCACTGAACTGTATAGTTTACTGACCGATACTGGAAACTAACCAAGACAGAGCAGGCTTTATGTGAAGCAACTAGTCAGGAAGCTTGCCCTTTCAGTAATAGGAAGACATCCAGCTCAGCAGACATTGACAACGACAAAGAACTCTGTTAGTAGCAGTTTGTAAAGCTGTAGAGTAATGGTGAAGTGTAACAAACTAAATGAATGCTCCATTACTCATAAACACCAAGCAACTTGCTTATATGCAATTTAATTAATTAATTAATTAATTAAATTTAATTTATATGCATTTCAAGCCTGTTTTTGCATAGAGAAAAAATAACAAAAAAAAAAAAATAAAAAAAATAACAACATTGCCATAAACACGCATTCACCCAATAGTCTCTTCAGTCCTGTAAAATGAATGTCTATTGTCAAGAGACACTGGCAGTTATGCACCACAGTAATGCCTGCTGCTTCAGCAGCTGTCTACTGAAACTGTTCCGGGGTTGAGCACACGACATATTGGGATGATACAGTGAATTTTCCTTGGAGTAAGGTGTACTGGAAAGTTAATTCAGCGTTTCTTTTCAGATATGGTTGCTCTTTTATATGGCTTTTATGCTCTTTTTTTTTCCTGCAGGCATTCTGTGTGAATGTGTACATACTGCACATTGTGAAAAGGTTAATTAGGCTAGGCAGGTATCAGTCTTGTATGCTACTACTTGAAAGGTTGCTTTTCAACACTTGAGCATGAATCTCAGTTGTCTAATGCAGAAGTGGTTAGAAATGCAATGACATGCCTTCTAGTCACATTTCATTTAGAGTATATAACCTGTTTGTTGCTTGTACAGTACATTATCAGTAAAAATGTGTATGTAGTGTTTTGTCTTTAAACATTCTTATGTTATAGGTTTAGAAGCCATAGTTTGTAATTAAAATAGCTCGCATGATCTGAGATGACTCCAGAGCAAATCTAGATGATTTTAAAAGAAAGGAGAAGCAGGGTCATGATCAATGAAGACATTAATTCCACTTTTCAGTAAGATGAGTAAAAGAAATATATTCACAGTCTCATAAGTATAAGCCATGGTGGTGCAGTGGTAGCCTTGTCGCCTCACAACAAGAGGTTCTCCCATTCGATTCTTGGCTGGAGTGCCCTCTGTGTGGAGTCTGCATGTCCTCCCCGCAGTCGAGTGGCATTCAAAAGACATGCGTGAATCAGACCTCTCAACCGTCCCGAATAACTCGTTTTTTACCGAGTTTTGAGGTCCCAATAATGGGGTGCCACGATTCCCGAGCGGCACCCTATTATTTCCGATTTTTCGGATCTATTTTTAAAATTTTCGCGCTTTCGGAGGTGACGTAATCACGTGCGCGATGATGTCAGCTCCATCAGCATTCCGCGCATCTGTTTGAACAGGACTGCCGTTTCTATCAAAGATTTATCATGCTCGCGTCTAAAATTTACTTCTGCGGTCAGGGAGAACACAGGATTTACTTTACTTTCTGCCATTCGGGCAGAGGACTGCCAGAGCAGTGCTATTTTTCACTTTACATGCACTTGTCGGTTTGTAGATTTTGAAGCATTTCACCTAACTGAGCTTCAATAATTTCATGCTTTTGCATTTGTTAAAGCGAATGAATGTGTGCATCACTGACATCAGCAGACAAGAGAAAGGGTTATGTCGGAAGTAACATAAAACAGTAAGTAACACTTTAGTGTTAAGGCACTGCTTACATTTTCTACACTCCTGTTTTGGGACTCGTTATTTCATAGCAGGCATAGTCGTGTAGTAGTACATTCCACAAACTACTTTCAAAAATGAGATTACCGTGAAAACAACTGCAAGTGGTTAGTTTATATATAAACATAACAATGTACAAAATAATATTGTGGTTATGCGGTACACAATAACATTTGCCTGAAATGTCTTACTCTTACTAACATTAAGTAAGCTATATTATTTAATGTTTAAACATACGACATGGCAACAAGCACACTGAAGTTCTTGCATATCAGCATCGTCCAGACTTGGAAACTAAACAAATAGTAAAAATGGGGTAAAACCCAGCCCCTTTTCAAAAAAAAAAGCCCGCCCCCCCTTTTTTTTTTAAAAAAAAAAAAAAAAAAAAAAAAAAAAAAAAAAAAAAAAAAAAAAAAAAAAAAATTTTTTTTTTTTTTTTTTTTTTTTTTTTTTTTTTTTTTTTTTTTTTTTTTTTTTTTTTTTTTTTGTTTTTTTTTTTTTTTTTTTCCCTTAATTTTTTTTTTTTGGGGGCCCTTTTCCCCCCCCAAAATTTAAAAAATGTTTTTAAACCCAAAAAATGGGGGGGAAAACTTGAAAAAAAAAAACCTTTAAAATTAAAAAAAAACAAAAACCCAAAAACACCAACTTTTTTTTGCTTTGCCCCTTTTTTACTTAAAAAAAAAAAAAAAAATTTTTTGAGTTCCTGCAAATCTGCATGGAATAATAAATATGTATTTATTCAGAAATTAGAAAATATATAAATTGCTTTAAGTCAGAAATGCTATAATTTATGTAACTGTATCTAGCTTTTGCATGGTTAATTACTATCATACTACTGTGTACTATTACTACGTATTTAAAATGTCTGATGTAAACAAAACTGACAGATGAAAAGTTATATACTGTATTAGGAGCTTTTCTCCCCGGGACTCTGCTGAAAAAGGACCTGTGTCCAGTCAGACTATCCCGGTAAACAAATGTAAAATAAAATAAATAAATCAAAATCAGGTGGCAGTTATGGAAAAAGAAGTGGGAGTCTACTAGAGATGAAAATTTAGCACGACTGTAAAGGAAATTCTGAATATGTGTAAACAGATTTGTATATTTATACATTTGTACACACGTAAATATTTGTAAATATGTAATTTTTTTCTAAACAAAGAGTTACTTTGCATATAAATAAAGGACCCCTACTCCTTTCGATAGGTGTCATGCGGTCTTTTACATTCACCTGATCCTCCCCCAACTCAAAAAGATGGGGCCTCGGTTTAACATCTAATCTGAAGGGCAACACACTCAAGTGTGCAGCACCCCTTTATGTTGCACTGCAGTGTAAGCTACTGATCTACCTGGTGTGGGAATAGAACCCACAACCCTCTGCACCAAAGGCAAGTGTGTTAAATGTTGCACCACTAACAATGTTATGTATGCCTTAACACACACAAACACCACTTTCCATATTTATGCACTATGGAAGACCACAAGTTCAGTTAAAGGGATGGCTTTGAGATGTGAAAGGAAAGTGAAGCACCCAGTGAAAATCCATGCAGACAAAGGACAGACATACAGACTCCACAAAGAAGGTGCCCCATCTGGGAAATACACTTGAGAGCAAAAAAGCTACAACACAGAAGTGTTAATTAGTGCACTGCTGTACTGACCACCACAACAATTTAAAATATATCAATTACATAGTGATGAAAGTAAATGCAACTATTTGACTGACTTAGCATGAAGTAACAAAAATAACCATAGCAGGAGGAGACAAGTATATTGAAATGCACAACAGTGAAAAGGTACACTGACAAGATCAGATTGACAGGCGCTAGTAAAACTGTAAATGTAGAAGAATCAGTCTAGTGTGAAACATTTCAGAAAAATAGCTGTTACTATGCAAAATCAAAACAAAAAGCTCAGTCACAGCAGAGCTACAACAGAAAAATGAATCATCAGTACTTTAGCTCTACATATGAGAAGATATGTGGAGCTAAAAGACAAGAAGCTGTAAATGTCAGAAACTATATATTACCAATGTTGCTTGATTTAGCTAGGGTTAGAGTGAGACAGACCATATTTGCAATGCTGAAGTACAAATATGTCCCTGAAGTGAGCATTATTCATACTACACTTCCCAAACAGGAGGAGATGCATTCCCCTGAAGCCTGCCAAGAGGAACAGTACTGTATTCTTCTGATCTAACATCACTGAACTGTATAGTTTACTGACCGATACTGGAAACTAACCAAGACAGAGCAGGCTTTATGTGAAGCAACTAGTCAGGAAGCTTGCCCTTTCAGTAATAGGAAGACATCCAGCTCAGCAGACATTGACAACGACACAGAACTCTGTTAGTAGCAGTTTGTAAAGCTGTAGAGTAATGGTGAAGTGTAACAAACTAAATGAATGCTCCATTACTCATAAACACCAAGCAACTTGCTTATATGCAATTTAATTAATTAATTAATTAATTAAATTTAATTTATATGCATTTCAAGCCTGTTTTTGCATAGAGAAAAAATAACAAAAAAAAAAATAAAAAAAATAACAACATTGCCATAAACACGCATTCACCCAATAGTCTCTTCAGTCCTGTAAAATGAATGTCTATTGTCAAGAGACACTGGCAGTTATGCACCACAGTAATGCCTGCTGCTTCAGCAGCTGTCTACTGAAACTGTTCGGGGGGGGGGGGTTGAGCACACGACATATTGGGATGATACAGTGAATTTTCCTTGGAGTAAGGTGTACTGGAAAGTTAATTCAGCGTTTCTTTTCAGATATGGTTGCTCTTTTATATGGCTTTTATGCTCTTTTTTTTCCTGCAGGCATTCTGTGTGAATGTGTACATACTGCACATTGTGAAAAGGTTAATTAGGCTAGGCAGGTATCAGTCTTGTATGCTACTACTTGAAAGGTTGCTTTTCAACACTTGAGCATGAATCTCAGTTGTCTAATGCAGAAGTGGTTAGAAATGCAATGACATGCCTTCTAGTCACATTTCATTTAGAGTATATAACCTGTTTGTTGCTTGTACAGTACATTATCAGTAAAAATGTGTATGTAGTGTTTTGTCTTTAAACATTCTTATGTTATAGGTTTAGAAGCCATAGTTTGTAATTAAAATAGCTCGCAGTCTGAGATGACTCCAGAGCAAATCTAGATGATTTTAAAGAAAAGGAGAAGCAGGGTCATGATCAATGAAGACATTAATTCCACTTTTCAGTAAGATGAGTAAAAGAAATATATTCACAGTCTCATAAGTATAAGCCATGGTGGTGCAGTGGTAGCCTTGTCGCCTCACAACAAGAGGTTCTCCCATTCGATTCTTGGCTGGAGTGCCCTCTGTGTGGAGTCTGCATGTCCTCCCCGCAGTCGAGTGGCATTCAAAAGACATGCGTGAATCAGACCTCTCAACCGTCCCGAATAACTCGTTTTTTACCGAGTTTTGAGGTCCCAATAATGGGGTGCCACGATTCCCGAGCGGCACCCTATTATTTCCGATTTTTCGGATCTATTTTAAAATTTTCGCTTCGGAGGTGACGAATCACGTCTTGCGCAATGACGTCAGCTCCATCAGCATTCTGCGCATCTGTTTGAACAGGACTGCCGTTTCTATCAAAGATTTATCCATGCTCGTGTCTAAAATTTACTTCTGCGGTCAGGCAGAACACAGGATTTACTTTACTTTCTGCCATTCGGGCTGAGGACTGCCAGAGCAGTGCTATTTTTCACTTTACATGCACTTGTCGGTTTGTAGATTTTGAAGCATTTCACCTAACTGAGCTTCAATAATTTCATGCTTTTGCATTTGTTAAAGCGAATGAATGTGTGCATCACTGACATCAGCAGACAAGAGAAAGGGTTATGTCGGAAGTAACATAAAACAGTAAGTAACACTTTAGTGTTAAGGCACTGCTTACATTTTCTACACTCCTGTTTTGGGACTCGTTATTTCATAGCAGGCATAGTCGTGTAGTAGTACATTCCACAAACTACTTTCAAAAATGAGATTACCGTGAAAACAACTGCAAGTGGTTAGTTTATATATAAACATAACAATGTACAAAATAATATTGTGGTTATGCGGTACACAATAACATTTGCCTGAAATGTCTTACTCTTACTAACATTAAGTAAGCTATATTATTTAATGTTTAAACATACGACATGGCAACAAGCACACTGAAGTTCTTGCATATCAGCACGTCCAGACTTGGAAACTAAACAAATAGTACTGATAAACAGCTGCAGAGTACAGCATTCATTCCCTGATCGTCTTTTCTCCAGTAAAAAATGTAAACAGTGAATACTGAAATCCTATAAGACAAAAACAGCACCACTAGCTTGCTTTACTTATTTAACCGATCGGCTGTAGGCTACGTTTATTAAGTGATTACTGTTACTATGCTTTTGAGTCTGCTTTTGTTTCACTTTCGTTTCACTTTACTTATTTAATGGCTGAGATGAGGAGAAACAGCAGCAGCTTTATTTATTTAATGGCTGCAACTGCAAGCATATTGCATTTGTTTATGTGTGAGCTCAACTCAGATATGTTTCAAGAGCAGATTGTTTTCTCTGTAGAGGTTGTTTCTCATGCATGAGTGTAGGATAACAATAATTTGCTTAAAAAATCAATGCTGTGCATAATTTTAAATAAGTTTAGACAGAAGACTGCTTTCACTTCAGCAGTTTGTTTTCTTGTATGAATGAATGTGTTACACTGGGGTGAAGGGAAGGCTGTCAAACAAAACAACATACACAAAAACAAGATTTGAATCGTGTTAAAGATAAAAGTTCCTCACATAATGGAAGTTCATTTCCTGCATGTATATGAATAAGAGGAAGTTGGTTTTATATCTTACCAACAGCAAATAAATACAATACAATCAAGGTACATAATGTAAGAAAGTCTCAGGAGAAAAATACTGTTACTATGGAAGGCAACCTTGTTCAAGTGTGAAATGTCTTTGTGTACACAGTTATCAAATTTAAATAAATAAATTAACCCTGACTATCACTAAGCCCTCACAATTGTATTAGTGGGATGCAAATGTGAAAAAAGGGGAGTTTCTTTCTTTCTTTAACCCCCCCCCTCCAAAAAAAAATCAAGGTGCACAGTTTAAAGAAATTAACAAAACTTCAGCCACTCCTAAGCATTGTACCAAGGGATCTGAAAGCAAAGGCATGCAGCACAAACTTAAAATTGAAAAGTAGAAATGTTTATATATTTCTCCTGGCAGTCCATATCCTAGCCACCTCCCCACCTTTAAACAGGACATCACCTATGCGTTCAGGACCTTCACATTTGTGCACTTATGACAGAGCTTTTAACAGTTCACTTAAACCATTGTAAGGCATGCTTATTTGTTCAATGAGATTTCCTTTGCCTGGATTAAGAAACAACTGGGCTCCCATGGGATTTACTCCTGGAAAGCTCTCTCTTTATTATTTTAACAGCTGCAGGAGAAACTGTGCTTTTGTTTACATATTGGCTGCAGGCAGGAGAGCTTTACTTAACAGAGAAACTGTGCTTTCGTTTTCCTTTTACTTTAACAGTTGCAGGAGAAAATGTGCTTTCATTTACATATTGGCTTGCAAGCAGGAGAGTCACTGTACTTTATTTAACAGAGAAACTGTGCTTTCATTTTTTTTACTACTTAGGAGGAACTGTGCTTTTATGTATATATTGGCTTGCAGGCAAGAAAAGTATGTGCTTTACTTATTTAACAGAAACTGTGCTTTTGTTTTAATTTAACGGTTGCAGGAGAAAGAGTGTGTGTGGCAGAATGTCTGGAATGTTTGGCTCATACTTTTGGTCTGTTGTCTGTTTCTCTGTGGTTTTCGGGCAAATCCAGTGAGAACTGAATTCACTAAATAATGATAGCCATTTAAGTTTCAGTCTTCCTACCTTTCAGGAAACACATGGTAACACAAAACATTTTATTCTAGCAACTTTTCTAAGATTATACAAGCAATGTTTAAAATGTGTCCTTGGTTTTGGATTTTGTCCCACCCCCCACCCCCATAAATTTTAGCTTTTTCCAGATTTCTTGTGCTGCATAGGTCTTCAGGGGGAGAGAAGTTTAGTGCTGCTTATGCCAAGTCTGTTTGTGGTGTTAGTAGTGCAACAGGTACAATACTTGCTTTTGATACAGAAGGCTGTGGGTTCTCCTCCCACAGTATGTAGATGGATTGCTGATACTGTACTGTGTTGTAGCAGTAACCACTTCATTAGTTACAGATATATTACTATTTACATTTACTAATACTGGTGGATTGTAGAAGTTACTGAGACTTTTATGATGGAAATGTTCTGAACTGGTCAGTTCTGTCATTATTGCTTCATGCATTTTGTTTCATTGCTTACTGTAAAAATGTTCAAAACTTGTATCAAAAAACACATGCATGTTTTGTGTGCAAGAGGCTATGATTTGAAGTGTAACAAACCAAAGGAATCTCCATTACTCCACACCAAGCAACTTGCTTATATGCAATTTAATTAATTAATTAATTAATTAATTAAATTTAATTTATATGCATTTCAAGCCTGTTTTCTCTTCAGTCCTGTAAAATGAATGTCTATTGTCAAGAGACACTGGCAGTTATGCACCACAGTAATGCCCTGCATGATAGGAGTAAGTTTTAATGCTAAGTCTATTTTCTTGTCAGATATGGTTGCTCTTTATATAGCTTATGTCTGTTTTTTCCTGCAGGCATTGTGCTGTGAATGTGTACATAATGCAAATAATCATTGTGAAAAGGTTAATTAGGCTAGGCAGGTATCAGTCTTGTATGCTACTACTTGAAAGGTTGCTTTTCAACACTTGAGCATGAATCTCAGTTGTCTAATGCAGAAGTGGTTAGAAATGCAATGACATGCCTTCTAGTCACATTTCATTTGACACTTTAGTAAGAGTATGTAACCTGTTGGTTGCTTGTACAGTACATTATCAGTAAAAATGTGTATGTAGTGTTTTGTCTTTAAGCATTCTTATGTTATAGGTTTAGAAGCCATAGTTTGTAATTAAAATAGCTCACAGTCTGAGATGACTCCAGAGCAAATCTAGATGATTTTGTCATAATCAATGTAGACATTAATTCCACTTTTCAGTAAGATGAGTAAAAAAATATATTTCACAGTCTCATAAAGTATAAAGGTGGTGTGTGGTGAGCCTTGTCCACAACAAGATTCTCCCATTGATTCTTGGTTGAGAGTGCCCTGTGTGTGGAGTCTAGTGGCATTCAAAAGACATGCGTGAATGGGTATGCCTTCGCTGAAGGTTGGGCATCAGGCTGGCACCTTGGCACCATAAAAATCTACTGCCAATCATTAGCAGACCAGAGTTCTGCTGTGGCGATCCCTAACCGCGAAAAGCCAAAAGAAGAACAAACATTCACAGTCTCATAAGTATTAGGCTATCCTTGTACTTAACTGTTTGACACAACTGCAACTTAACAGAAACATTTTTTTTGTTTGCAAGCTTACCAAATACCCTTATGTGCCTAATAACCGTCCTATGAGTTGTGCTGTTCCAGTAAGGGATATTCAGACAAATCTATCACTGCAATGACAGCGCTGAAGTTAAAAACAGCTCAACTTAGCTAACCACACAGCTGACATTTAAAAGGAGTAACTGACTTTACTAACCATATATATTTCTCTTTTCTCCTGAAAATGTTTAAGAATTTGTAAAAGAAAATGAACGGGAGGGGGGCTCAACTGTTTCCTCCCTCCCATATACACCCAAAAGAGGTTAGTCATTAAACTTGAAAATAATTGTATTAAAAATGTATCAAGTCTGTATATGTGCACATCTATTAACATGCATTTCTACAGGTATTACACAGTATGTCACAGTATTAGATGACCACTTCAAATGTGATAAATGGTTTACTAATTAAATGTTGATCTAGCGTTGTACGCCTATGAATTATTCATTCAAATAGTTCATATGTGTTCAAGCTAACTGATCGAAAGTTATATTTGCAAATGTAATGTGCATTCGCAAATATGAATGTTCGAAGGCATGTACAAGGATTGCAGTACAGTGCGGTTAGGGAATACATCCCTTTCCTCGTTGTAGTGCGATCTCGGAGTTGGAATATATAGTTAGGGGGGTGTGGGGGGCTTGCCCCCCTGCATAAACAGAATGTTAGGCGTAGTTGTTAGGGAGTTACGGCAAGGATGGCATTGCTAGTAAGTGCCATAAAATGTCATCTTTGACATTTTCGGCATTAACAGCTGATTTTTGACATTAGGACCATTAGGTAATGTGTACTTTCGGCTAATTAGTTCACTGTCAATTACAGTTTTTTTTTTTTTTAGTTTCAACATTTTAATACTAAACCATGCTAAATTACTAGACTAGAAAGGTCAGAAATGTTCCTTTTAAATAATGGAGCCTAGCAACAAGCAAATATGTGAAAGGTAATGAGGAACAGCTGCACACAAGGATAGTTAAAGTACAATGTCCTAGTGCACTGCAAATACACACAACCATTGAATCTGAGGAGATACCTGGAGGTCTCCAGATGGAATTATACACAACAGAAGGAAGAAAGAGGGCAATATGTAAGGTAAAAAACAAGCCAAATATAAAAGCAGAGAGGTAACCAAGGCTTCTCAATAATCCATTCATAAAGTGCCTGTATCTGCTACTGGGATGTTTTCCAAGAACCAAGCTTAGATATAAAAGCAAAAAAGTTTATTTAATAAAATTGTTGTCGGTAAGCGCTTTCACATTTGCTTCCTCAGACCGTTAACATTCAAAAAATCAGTCTGCTCCTTTTATAATAGTCATGTGTTTCATCTTATACAGCTTTAAAGTGATACAAACCAGATTATTGAAAGTTTCATTAAGGAAGGTTCAGTGTCATGACATTTCTATATTAGATAGAGTAAATTCACGTCTATAGAGAATTTACTGGGTACACATCATTCAATACTTACTAAAACATACTAATATATAATGTTTGTTGCTAGGAAAGCATATCTAAATGATAATAATTACTACAGCATTTGAAAGCATTAACTGTTGCATGAAGCTCAATAAATAAAACATTTAAATAAATTTTTTTCAGTATGTACTATAGATGCATTAAACTGTGTTATTCTACGTATACCATTCATGTATAAAACTATCAAAAACATAAGTATGCTAATCATACAAAACAATACTCACAAAACTAGTAGAAGTCGCTAATCTTCAAGGACACAAGTTAAAAAAGTCAGCAATTGACAAATTGCATACATTTATAACAAATATCTTTAAAATACTTGATAGGCATTTATAGAAGCCTATCGTTATGTATTTACACTAAAACCTAACTGAACATAGATATACGGGTTGTTATTATTGTAAATAGCGCTTATTTAAGGCGTCTGGCTCTTAGCACTGGTTGAATGGAAGCTCGTTCATTAAGGCCACTGCCTTTGTCTGCTCTAAGGCGAATCATCCAATTAACTTCTATTCTCTCAGTAGTGTTACGAATATTCTCTTGTCTTAATATTGGCAGGACACTATCTATAGCTATAAAAGTAAAGTTGTGTTGATTACCATATTGGCCTACGTGCTTAGCCAATGCATTGTTACTATGTCCAATCCTAATGGCATATAAGTGTTCTCTAATCCTAATTTTAAATGCCCTATTAGTCTTACCGACATAAAAAGCTTGGCATTCTTGGCACCTAGCCAAGTATACCAAGTTAGCTGTATTACATGTGGCATCAACTTTAAACGTGAATATCTGACCAGTATCTGGGTGCTTAAAAGTATTCCCTTCACATATGTACCTACAATATTGGCATTGTTTACAATATGTAAGGTAAACCTATGAGGGTAAGAGTCTGATCCTTGGAGAAGCCAGCTGTATCTATTACTGTCAGGGTAGAAGGTGAAGTAGTTTTGTTGTTCCCTGTTGCTGGAACAGGGAAGACAGCTACTTTGCTGTTTACAGGTCTCTGGAAGTACTGATGAATGTTTTCCAACAAATCTGCCAGAGTCCTATTCAGAAATGAGCACTACATCTAAGTATTAAAAGTTTGCTGTATTATGAATAGCTTACCTGAAACATGTATTAATTTATGCTGGACTGCAACCTGACTTAATTGATAAAAAGGTGCATTTCTTTGTTGAACTTCATTTTTTTGTCAACAGATATAACTAAGTCACAAAACTAACTCCAGTAAGACTTCCAAGATGGCTGCACACTGATCAACAGCTTCACTTCAGCTCTCCCAGTGTGAAAACAGAAACTCAGAAGAAAAAGCAAGTGGACTTGTACTTCTGGGTAAATAGGACCTAAAAGAAAATCAGATACAAAAGGTGAGGAAAAAGCACTGACTGGGAAAAGTACTGCAGCTGTTCAGCAAAATGCAGTGCAAGCTCCAGACATGACTTCCAGTAACCTAGAGGAAAATATAAGTCTTGATTAAAATAGATGAAACACTGATGGAGTACATCAACTCAAATAACAAAAGGCTGGAAAAATGGAAGAAACTTTAAACATATGTTACGATGAGGTGATAAAACTGCAATAATCAGAGGTCAAATGAAAAAAAAAAGACTGACTGAATATGAAGCTGCTCAAGAAGACATGTTTCAAAAATAAGAGCAGTAAAGGACAGACCAAGTAGGAAAAAACTGAGATTTTCTGCTGTACCAGAGATGCTGCAAGGAACAGACTGTATTAATTTTATGAAAGCACAAATAAGCAACTGGATTGGTATTCCACAGCAGGAGTTGTTAATAGAAAGGGCACATTGTGTGTATGCTCCAAACCTGGCCATGAGAAAGCAACTTAGACCTTTAATACTAAAGATGCAATCCTACCAGCAGATGATTCAGACAAAACTGTAGCAAATGGAAAAAGTACTAAAAGTGGGAGACAGCAGAGTGTTTCTGAAGAATGATTACTCACTGTACATCAGGCAGAAGAGAAGTAAATTTATTTCACTATTCAGGGAATGTTGAGAAGCAGACATGAGTTTCAAACAATTGTACCCGGCTATCTTCAAAATATTAACTCCTGCAGGGAAAAATCATTTTTGGATGCAGTACATGCTAAGGAGGAAATACAAATGTTTGTCCAACAAAATGTGAGCTGTGAAACAGAAGGAGAAAGTTAAATGTAAAGTAAAACTATTTTTTTCTTTCATGCTATAAAGTTAAGTTTTTCCAGTTATTTTTATGTGTAATGGGGATATTAATGTAAACAGGGGATCCTGTTTTTTTTGTTTGTTTGTTTTTGTTTTTCTTACTCCTCTCTTTCTCCCTGTTCAGTTTAAAAAAACCATAGGTACTGGAATGTAAAAAAAAAAGAATAAGAAGAAAAGCCTGGTCAAAACAGCATGACAATAGAAAACTTACTTTTTATCATTCTTGCATAGGGAAATGACTGGATTAAGGCACTTAACTCCATCTAGTATCAAGTTTTAAGAGAAAGCAAGTAAATGAAAAATAACACTGAATATTACAAAGCTTTTTTCTAGCACACAAATACATGCTTTTAGTAGCAATTTTGTATCTGGACATCTGCACCTCATGTCTCCATTGAGGAAACAGAGAGAATCTGTTATGTGAAATGCCTAGGAGATAATGTTTTCTGAAAGCATTCAAATGGTTTCCTAGCTGAGAGAGCTATAAAGGTAAGACAAAACCAGACAGCACTTAGTAAAAGCACAGGCTGGACCATGCATCTTATTATGGATAACCCTTCATTTAGGTTAGCACAAGTCTGTCAGTATGGCTGTCAGTTGTTTGTGACACATGTTCCTATTAGGAGGGTAAAACCTGAATATTTGAAGCCGTACATAGTTTTTTGTGTTAGTATTAAGTTAATAGGTTTCAGAGTGGTATTAGGGGTCTGTTTATGTTTTTTTTTTCCCTCAAATATCTTTTTTTATTTTCAATTAAAATAACATTTACATAATATTTTTAAATATCATTTTAAACAACTATATACAATATTTACAATAGCTTGACTTTCAGTTATATACAATGTATGTTATTAAATATAGAATTAACAGATCAGTTATTAGAGATACAATATTGATTATTGGAAGATAGGTGAAGAAGAGAGTACAGGCAGGATGGAGTGGGTGGAGAAGAGTGTCAGGAGTGATTTGTGACAGACAAGTACCTGTAAGAGTGAAAGGGAAGATCTACAAGAAGGTAGTGAGACCAGCTATGTTATATGGGTTGGAGACAGTGGCAATGACAAAATGGCAGGAGTTTGAGCTGGATGTGACAGAATTAAAGATGTTAAGATTTGCACTGGGTGTGACGAGGGTGGACAGGATTAGGAATAAGTATATTAGAGGGTCAACCCAGGTTGGAAGGTTTGGAGACAAAGCCAGAGAGGCACGATTACATTGGTTTGGACATGTGCTGAGGAGGGATGCTGAGTATATTTGGAAAAAGATGCTAAGGATGAAGCTACCAGGTAACAGGAAAAGAAGAAGGCCTAAGATAAGGTTTATGGATGTGGTGAGAGAGGACATACAGGTGGTTGGTGTGACAGAGCAAGATGCAGAGGACAGGAAGAAATGGAAACAGGTGATCTGCAGTGGCGACCCCTAACGGGAACAGCCGAAAGAAGATGATGATGATGCAGAGTGTCCAACAAAGATATAACTTTCTTCCAAGGATTATTTACCAATGGCCTGGGATAGATTCGTAGTTCTTTGATTTTTATTCTCATCGATGCAGTTGTCTTCAGTAAAGTGTAGAATTTTTCCAAGGTTGGGGGTGTATTTGAATTCCATCTTCTGGTTAAGCATTTCCTAGATATAGCAAGTATTGTCCATGACAAATACATATTTGTCTTATTCAGGTAGGGACCTTCATTTACATTTAGTATACTCAATACTTTAGTTAAAGTAAAGGATTCATTAAATAAAGCTTATAAAAATGACTGATTCTATTCCAATATGATTTAATTTTACTACATTCATAAAAATATGAATCCAGTCTGCTTTATTTGACTTTTCACACCTCCAGCAAAAACCATTTGTAGTAGTACTGATCTTTTTAATTCCATCTGGTGTTAAAAATGCTCTATGTAAGTATTTCCAGTTAAATATTTTCCAGTACAGTGTGTTAGAGGTGTAATTAACTGATAGTAAGATGTTAGTTTTAATTTCTTCTGTTAACTGCAATGACTGACCTTTTATTAAGAACTGCCAGTATGATGGTTTGGGAATTGTTTTATATGTTATTAATGCTTTATATAGATTTAAAATGGAATTTTTCTTTTCACAACTATTATACATAAATTCATACAGAAAACTTATTAGATTTGGAATATCTTTAAATGAGGAATTATTAATTAATCTGCATAAATCTTGAGTGTACATTAGAATGCTTTGTAAGTTTAACCAGTCCTGTGTTGGAATATTGTAAGCAGTTTTTATCATACGTATATCTAAAACATTTAATTTATTTACACAATGAAACCAGCATAAGAATCCATTTTGTTCCCAGGAGGATATTGTTTCCCTATATATTTCGTGAGGAAAGTTCTTAGTGATGGTAAATGGGGTTAAAAGGTCAAACCAAAGTTTTAGATCTATGTTTGCATTGATAAGTTTCCTAAAGGAATTGGTGTAATGATTAATCAGTGTTGTTTTAGAAGGTTTTGTTATATTATATTGTATATTTATGCATAGTATGTACCAGGGTTTGTTTGATTTGTCTACTATTAAACAATTTTTAACAGATTAAATTCATTTTATTGGAGTTCATACTCTCAAATGCTATGGAACAACTAGTCACCATTCCCACAAGAGGAGAAAATATACTAGACCTGATCATCACAAACATGGGGACAACAGGATATTGTTTCCCTATATATTTCGTGAGGAAAGTTCTTAGTGATGGTAAATGGGGTTAAAAGGTCAAACCAAAGTTTTAGATCTATGTTTGCATTGATAAGTTTTCTAAAGGAATTGATGTAATGATTAATCAGTGTTGTTTTAGAAGGTTTTGTTATATTATATTGTATATTTATGCATAGTATGTACCAGGGTTTGTTTGATTTGTCTACTATTAAACATTTTTTAACAGAATAAATTCATTTTATTGGAGTTCATAAACTCAAATGCTATGGAACAACTAGTCACCATTCCCACAAGAGGAGAAAATATACTAGACCTGATCATCACAAACATGGGGACAAAATGCTCCACACCGGAAGTATATCCCTCATTGGTGAGATCAGACCATAAATTAATCTCACTGGAGATCCACATCCCGCCCCCACCCCCAGCAAAAAAGACCACAGTGAAGAACTTCTCAAAAGCAAACTTCACACTTTTTAAGACTGGAGTGGTATCCTTCAAGGCCCCCGAGCCAGTGGAAACCACAACCCACGCTGCTGAAACTCTTACAAATGCCTTCTACGAGCACCTCCAGGAATGTATGGATCAAGCAATCCCTAATAAAATCAAGACCCTTTCCACCAAAGGCAGGCGCCCGGTCTGGTGGACCCCAGCCATAAACAAACTCTAAAACAAGAGGAGAAAGCTACTACATGACAGAGCAAAATCCCTAAAAGGGAAGGCATCTCTGATCAATACTAGCAAAACACTATGATCACTCATAAAATCATCCAAGACCAACTTTGAGAGAAAAATCGCTAATGACACAAAAGACAATCATAAGGCCTTCTTTAGCTATGTTAGAAACCTGATTGGAAACTCCCAGATATACTCAGAATTAGTCCAAAATGATAAAAAAATCACTGAACCCACAGACATTGCCAACATACTGGCAGACAGGTTCAGTGCAAATTTCTCCCTCCTCCCCCAAAAGGAGAAATATCTATCCCACCAGAGTCTAGCCTCCCAAACATCTCAGATGCCCAGGTGAGAGCTGCTCTCTCTAAAGCAAAAAAACACAGCATCAATGGGACCACCGGACGGTGTCCCCGGCTGTGTGCTACACGAACTCAATGAGGAACTAAACCCACACATAAGGCTGCTGTTTAATCTTAGCCTTACTACAGGATACGTACCCAAAGAATGGCGTACGGCAACTGTGGTCCCACTCCACAAAGGCGGTGCTTCTATGGACCCTGGAAATTACCGCCCCATAAGCTTGACGAGCATTGTCTGCAAAGCTATGGAGAGGATCATAATGGAACTCATAAATAAAGACATTGGGGACCTACAGACACTGGATCCTACCCAATTTGGCTTTGTCAAGGGCAGATCCTGCCTCTTGAACTTGGACGACTTTTTCGAAACAGTCACTAAGGCCATTGATGAGGGTAAGGCAGTTCACACAGCCTACCTTGACCTAGCAAAAGCGTTCGACACAATATCCCACTCGGGCATCATAGAAAAGCTCATCAGCTTAGATGTAAACCCATATGTCACAAGATGGGTTGCAAATTGGCTCAAGGACAGAACACACAGGGTTAGAGTTGCTGGTGCCATGTCAGACTCTAAGCCGGTCCCGTGCGCTGTCCCACAGTGGTCAGTCCTGGGCCCCTCTTGTTCGGCATTTATTTTTCTGAAGTGCAGGCAAACATAGGGGGATTGTGGCTGACAAAATTTGCAGATGACTGCAAACTGGGCACCATAATTGACACTCCATCAGACACAGACATCCTCCAGAGAGGTCTCATAGAAATGGATAACTGGTGCCAGAGCCATGGCCTTAAGCTAAATGCCAAAAATGTATAGTCATACCCTTTGGGAAAAACAAGGTAACCCTAATTACCACATAGGTGGTAATCCATTAAACACGGAAGAAGTTATCAGGGACCTGGGGACCCAAGTTGACAGTAACCTCTCTTTTGACACTCACATTGCCAAAGTGGTTAGGAAGACCTTCTACATTGCCCACCTGATCATGAAGGGATTCACATCCAGATCAGGAGAGGTCATTGTACCCCTGTACTCTTCACTTATCAGACCAATGTTTGGGTACACCGCCCCATTCGAATGTACCTTACCCGACACCTGCAGCAGTTGGAAAGACCCCAAAAGTTCCTCACCAAAAGAATAAAGGGGCTCAAACATATGTCATACGATGCCTGACTGAAGAAACTCCAGCTCTATTCAGTCGCATACCGTCTGCTCAGAGGTGATCTGTGCCTGACATACAAGGCCATGTCCAACCCGGAATTAATGGACATGCTCCACCTCAAAAAATCCAAATCCACCAGAGCCAAGAGAGCAAGAGACTTAAACCTCAACACGGATATAAATAGGACGTGCTGGAGGGACAGATTCATCACCCAGAGACTCCCTACACTATGGAACAGAATCCTAGTCCATGTGAGGCAGAGCCTCTCACTGACTCTGTTCAAGAGAAATCTTGATGAGTGGATGGGAGATCATAGGTTTACCCCGGGAATCATCTCTGTATCACTGCTGGACAGAGGCACAGCAAACTAATGGGTGTAGTATTCTCATCCTAAGGGGTGGTGAAAGCCACACACACTCTGGCTAGGCTTATAAATGCCCTAGGGCAGATAGCCTAGTATGAACCTATGAACCTATTTGTTAATATAGCCGTTGTTAATTCGTTCCAGTTGGCAAAATAATTTGGGTTTATCCAGTCTATTGTAGTTTTAAGCACAGATGCTTTTATATATCATCTATTTCTGGGAAGTTCAATCCTCCTTGTTTCCAGGGTCTAATGTGATGAGTTAGATCTACTCTATTCTTTTTGGGATACCATACAAATTTTATTAAACATGAGTTTATTTCTTTAAGAATGCATCTTTCAGGAATTAACTGTATTGCTAATGCTACAGTATTTTTGGCAGCAAGACCATTTTTATTAATTGCAATCTGTCTTCAAAAGTTAATATAATTTTGTTCCACTTTTCTATATATATTTTTATTGCTTCAATAATGTTTTTATAATTTATTAATATTGTTTCGTTTATATTTTTGCATAACACTATTCCTAAATAATGTAGCGTAAGTTCTTGTTTTCCTATGATGGATTTATCTGTAACTTGTAGTTCTTTTTTCTTATTTAAAAATAGAAATTTTGATTTTGATCTATTAAAGTGTAGACCTGAAATCTTATACAATCTCTCCATTACTTCTTCTAGCTCGCCTAATGACTCTCTGGAGTTTGATAGGGTTAATAAAATATCATCAGCAAAAAGCATTATTTTAGATATGTACTGGTCATAGACTTCTATTCCTTTTATTCTTGGATAATTTTGTATTATTTCTGCAAGTATTAATATAGCCAAAGAAAATAAAATAGGAGAAAGGGGGCATCCTTGTTTAGAACCTTTCGTTATATGGATAGAATCTCGGGTGAAAGGACCTAATTTAATGTAGGCTAAGTTATTAATATATATGTTTTTTAGTAATAAGATGAAGGGAGGAGGAAATTCAAATAATGCTGAAGTTTTAAATAGATATTCCCAGTTGAGGGAATCAAAAGTTTTTTCTATGTCTAATCTGATTACAAGTGTTTCTCTATCTTCTTTATTCACATAATCTATAAGTATCCTTTTAATAGTATTATGTGTGTGCCTGTTATATAAAAATCCAGTTTGACCACTATTGTCTTTGAAAGTGGGATTTTCATTCTGTTAGCTAGGATTGACATGAATATTTTGTAATCATTATACATTAATAATATAGGTCTGTATGAGGTGGAAAGGTCTGATGGTTTATTATCTTTTAGAATTGGTGTTATGAGAGAATATTTCCATGAGGGTGGTATTTTTGCTTCTGACTGGACTTCTAGCAAAGTTTTATGTAAAATGGGGATTGCTGTTGAAGGGAAGAGTTTGTAAATTTCCGTAATTATACCATCTATCCCTGGAGCTTTGTTAGATTTACTTTCTTTTATGTTTGTCAACCATTTCTTTGTAGGATATAGGTTTTTGTAGGTCTAGTTTTAAGTTTTCCGGATTTTTTTTATATTAATAAGGTTTATATCTAAGTTTATTTGGTTGGTATCTAAATCTTCTTTTTTGAAGTGTTCCATATAATGGAACCGAAATGCTTCTAGGATGTCTCTTATATCTGATATTTTTTTTTTCCTTTCTTTCCATGATATATACTACCAATGTTATTTGCTTTAGATTGTATTTTAATTCTTGTAGATAAGTTATGCAGATATCTGGGGGAGGTGGCTAATGCGTTTATTTTTAATTTTCCAAGGCTAGACTAGTTTTGTGTGTTAGAATTTCATTATATTTTTTATTTAATTCCTCTATTTTTTTTTTTTTTTACTTCTGGACAATTCTGATTTTTTTTAGATTTTGCTGTCAAGAGTCTGGTTTACAAGTCTAATGATTCAGTTTCCCAATGTCTAACTTTGTTTTTGTACCAGCTAAGGGTCTTACCAAATAAATATGCTTTCAATGAGTCCCAAACCATGACTCTACTGATTTCTGTTGTATTATTAATTTCAAGAAATAAATGTAGTTCTGACAACATCCAGGGTCTGAATTCTTTAATTTTCGTGATATATGATGGAATTCTAGTTGAGAAGATTAGAGGTTTAAACTCTATTTGGAGCTTCATTATCAGAGAGTCATAATCTGAGAAGGGGCATGGAACTACTGAGAAGTTGAGGATTTTGTTTGTAAATCTTGAACTACGAATAATTTGTCTACTCTGGTTTGTGTTCCAAATCTATAGTCTTTATGGGAAAATAATAAGGATTTATCATCTTTTACTTCAAAAGTGTCTATTAAATGAAATGAATCAATCCATCTTGTTTCAGGATTTTGAAATAGTTGCTATGAGAAAAGACTTCTTGGTGGTTTCAGAAGCTTCTAAGGTACAATTAAAGTCTCCTCCCAGTATAAGATTTCCTTTATAATTGTTGGAAATAAAATCTAGGTGTTTTTTAACTGTTCATGCTCCAATTCCAATATAAATTAGCTAAGATCCATATTCTGTTATCAAATGTAATTCTAGCAAATGCTAGTAGACCTTCTTTGTCTTCATATTTGTAAATAACTTTTGGAGTGATTATGTTTTTCTTCCAGAGAATTGATACTCCTTTTGTCTTTGTTCTATAAGAGGATTGAGCTAAGACTGTATAGTCCTTAGGGTTCCAAATAAAGCTATCATTAGTCTTAAAATGCATTTCCTGGAGAAGTACTACTTGTGCCTTATTTAGTTTTAAATATTTTAGTAAGTTTGATCTTTTATTTGCATTATTTAAGCCATTAGTATTTACTGGTAAGAATGTTAAATACATTTCAAGTTATTGTTGGAAGAAACTTTTTGCTTCTTTTTTTTATTTTGATGATAGTTGTTGTTGTTTGTCTTTTGGCTTTTCCTGGTAAGGGGTCGCCACTGCGAAACTCCAGTCCGCTAATGACTGGCAATAGATTTTTACGAAACACCGAGGTGCTAGCTCAACGCCCAACCTTCAACGAATGCATGCCCATTTACACACGCATGTCTTTCAAACGCTACCCAACCGCGGGGAGGACATGCAGACTCCACACAGAAGGCACTCCCAAGCCCAGCCGAGAATCAAGCGGGAGAACCTCTTGCTGTGAGGTAACAATGCTACCGCCGTACCACCATGGCATTTTGGTGATAGTAGTTATACCATATTCTCTGATAACACTGAATGTTATTTTTATGTGTGTAAACTTGGGAGTGTAATTTAATGTTCTTTCTTCTTTAAATACAAGTAGGGTAAAATTCTAGTCAGGCTTTAAAAAAGTACTTCTATAAAACATTAATTGTAAAGTATCAAATACAAGTATTTTTTTATTTATTATTTATATTTTACATTTGTTGACCGGGATAGTCCGACTGGATGCATGTCCATTTTCAGCGGAGGCCTGGGGAGAAAAGCTCCAAGGGTAAGCAGATACAGCATTACATAATACCAGCATTACATATTACAAACAGATTATTTACAGAGATTACATAAGTAAGCAAGTTAAACAAGTTCCACAGGTTAAAGTTAGTCCTGAGCACAAGTCAGGATTAAATTAAATTACACAGTAAACTGGTTAACAGATTTTTACACATTCGAGTTAGCCAGGCTTGATATATTGACATAGCCAGTTAAGTGACAAATGTTGTTTGAGACTAGTTTTAAATTGACCTAAGGTGGAAAGTAAGGTAATATCAACTGGAAGTGAGTTCCAGAATCTACTTACAGAGTTTGCAAAGAGAGAATCAACGGCTGTGTTATTAATTTTGCTAATCTGAATTAGTAGTTTGTTAGAGGATCGAAGCGGTCTAGGATTGTTATAGGGGGTGATAATATTTTTAAGTGCAGGAGTATTGTCCAGATTATAGAGGATTTTATAGGCCATAATCAGTTGGTTATACTGGATTAGGCTAGGTAGTTCAAGCCAACCAAGCTGATTTAGATTGATGCAATGATGTGTCCTAAAAGGCAGCCCAGTGGCAAACCTAGCAATGTGGTTGTAGCAAATTGAGAGTTTGTTAAGGACAGTCTTGTTCAAATTCGAGAGTACAGGGGATGCATACAGAAGGGTTGAAAGAAGGTGAGAGCAAGCTATGGCAATTTTAGCTGGAGGGGTTAGGAAGGTTTTATTCTGTAAAGTGACCCTAGTTTTTTATTGATGGTTTTGATAGTTTGGTTAACATGTGGGTCAAATTTGAGATTATTGTCTATGATGACACCTAATAGTTTTGTAGATGGGTCAGGGGAGATTATTGTGCCATCATTTGATTTTATTGTAAAGGTGAAAGCGGTAGTCCTACGTGTTGGTGAAAATAACAGCATTTTAGTTTTTTTGGGATTTAGGATCAGACGATGTTCAGAAAGCCAGTTTTCTATTGTATTAAAGGTGGTCTGGGTAGCTGACCATAACTCTACTGGAGATGTGGATGAGCAGAGTAGAGTCATCAGCATATTGGATACAGCTGACTTTTGGGATGATAGTATAAAGGTCGTTAATGAAGATGGAGAACAGCAAGGGCCCTAGTATAGAGCCTTGTGGTACTCCGAGGGTGTTAGGTAGAAGGTCAGAGAGTTTGTTCTGCCAGAGGACAGCCTGCTGTCGACCATTCAGGTAGGATTGAAACCATTGGAGGGCTCCAGTATCTAGACAGAATGTTTGCAGGGTGTGGATTAAAAGTTGGTGATCAACCATATCGAATGCCATGGAAAGATCCAAAAAGAGGGCTGAGGATATATAATTATTGTTGCGATTATGGTTTATGGTGTTAGTAAAGGCTAGGAGGGCTGAAGTAGTGCTGTGATGAGGACGGAAGCCATGCTGAGTGTCTGTCATAAGGTGATTTTGGATTAGGTCGTGCATGAATTGTCTATGAATACATTTTCCATAATCTTTGCAAGTGGAGAGAGTATAGCTATTGGCCTATAATTGGAGAATTCAGTAGAGCTGCCTCCTTTGTGAAGTGGGATTACATAGGATATTTTCCAGATGGTGGGAATTTTAGCTTCTACTATGGTTCGATTGATTAGTATTGAGATGGGGTAAGCAATAGCATCAGCTGATTTTTGTAGGTACTCAGCAGGGAGTTGATCAACAGAAAGTGTAGTGGGTTTTAATTTTTTGGTCAAGGTACGGATAAGTGAAGTGGCGACTGGTTGGAAGCTGAATGCAAGTAGGTTTCTATGGGTGCTACTTTCAGGACCAGGGGAGCTAGGAGGTAGTTGGCTAGCTAGGGCTTGAATTGTCTCAGTAAAGAATTGGTTAAAACTATCAGAAACATCTTCAGGGGTTTTATCAATAGTAGCAGCAGGGATTGGGGTTGAAGTTTGTCCAGGATGTAGTAGATTATTTAAACCTGCCCAAAACTTCTGACGGTTATTTTGATTTACTGTCTGTAAATTACAGTAGTATTGTTTTTTGTCTTGTAAAATTGATTTTTTGGTTTCGTTCTTGGATTGCCTGTATTTAATGTGATCTTGAGGGTCTTTAGAAGAACGCCATAAAGCCCATGCTTTGTTTCTAAGGGTAATTTTGAGTTTAGACTCTATAGAAAGCCATGGTGCAGTTTTTGCCTTGGTTCTCTTTGAACGAACAGGTGCATCCAAATCAAGGATCTCAAGGAATTTGTTGTTAAAGTATGCTACTGCTTCCTCTAAAGGGAGATGTTTTAGAATAGACCAATCACATCAGTTTAGTTCTTGTTGGAATTTGGCAGGGTCAAAGTTTTTATTGTTTCTAACCTTTCTGAGTAAGGGTTGTTGGGAATTAATGGTTTTGTGCTTAATTACATATGTGAGAAGGTGATCGCTTAGGCCATTAAGGAGGGTACCAGAGGTGTACAGTTGGGGGTGACTGTTTATGAGTACCCAGTCAAGTATACTTTCTTTTTGGTTGGGTTTACCTATCCTGGTAGGGGTAGATATGATTTCTGTAAATGCATGCAGGTTAATATGGGTGGTTGGGGATTCTAAGGAACAGGTGCCCCAGTCTATGTTAAAGTCTCCAAGTAGTAGGGTTTCTTGGGGGTAGTGACATGATAACCAGTGCAGGATATCTTCAAATGTAGATATATTGTTACCTAGGGGAATGTACATACAGATGATATTAATGCATTTATTTTTATTAACTTGCAATTTGGTGGCAAGAATCCTTAATCTGAGGAGGTTGTATTACATCTATGGTGACATTCAACTCAGATTTATAGAGTACAGCTACCCCACCCCCCTTCCTCGAAGCACGATCCAGCCTGTGTATGTTGTACCCAGGTGGTAACACTTCATTGTCTTTAGTGTTAGGTTTTAACCAGGTTTCAGATAAACAGAGAATCTCAGGGGAGTGGACATCCAGAAGTGCATGCAATTCATGTACCTTGTTATTAATGCTTCTAATATTGAGATGACAGACTAGGAGAGAGTTAGTTGGCCTATTAATTGTAGGTTTGTAGCTTAGATTACAAGTAGAGGGGTATGTGTATCTGAAGTGAGTGGGCCAGGGTTGGAGTGAATATCACCACCAAGTATTAGGTTGAGTCTATACTTGGAGATGAACTTCAGGAATTTGTTTATTAGTTTGTGGTAGTGTTTGGATCTAGAGCTAATGTGCCTGGGGTTGAGATGTTGATAGACTGAACAAGATGTTGGATAGGATCTGGTACTGTAAGTATGGTTGAAGGTGGAAGGATTTACAGCTGGGGTGATAGTATGGCCTTTTGGGACCTGAAATCCTGTAAGAAACTGGTTTTCATACAAGGTAAGGAGGTATGGTGTGAACAAGAAGGGTGTGAACAAGAGGGGTAGTAAAGAGGAGTATACCATTATATGTGATTCAGCTAGTGAGTGAAGGAACTGTTTTACCTGGTGATGCAACACCAGAAGATAGAGTGGTGAGGTAAAGGTAATGGAAGGGGGGATGGGAGAATGCCAGATGAAAGCTAATATGTGCTATTAAATGCAGGTAGTAGAATAGGGGTGGGTGGAATTATCCCAGATGAAAGCAGATAGGATCTAGAAAGTGGGGGAGTGGCTATAGTACTATAAATTTAGAGGTACTGAGGGAGGAATTGGGGGCAGGGAGGGGAGCAAAGAGAGCCCGTGGCGAACATAGCGGGGCTATTGCAGTTTACAAGGTTTCCTAAGGTGTCCTAAAGCTATAAGGTAAGTATTACAGCTCTAATGTAAGAGTCAATTTACTGCAGTTACAGGGGAAGGAGGCAACCACTCAAGTAGAAACAAAGAGCCCTATGGCTGACCAATATGGTGACCTGCTTAATTACAAAGCACCGTAAGTGAAAGCTTAACAAACGCTTTTTGTGTAACCTACTCTGTTGTTGAAAAAAACTGATTGCAGTCCTGTAGACACCGTTTTGTAGGGAACTGTAGAGTTCAGCTAGGAAAAGAGAAAAGCAGAAATCCTAGGGTAAGCATGAAGACAAAGTACAGTTTTGTACCTACCATAAATGTAGATGTCCGATAGATATGCAACTGCAGTCCTTACATATGAGTTGTCCTGCCTCAGGCAGCCCTCGGTCGGCCGGATTCCAAAGTCTGGGTCCGGCGTCGGCTGATGTTGCCTCCTCCCCGATGTCAGAGCGGCTGGGGTATAAAAGCATCAGCCGACGCCATCTTCCTCAGTGTTTCTTGCCCCAGATGCCAGGTGCCCTCCAAGGAAGGCTAAATTTAGAACTGGATAAAAATTCCAGACATACACAATAGCAATAAACAGATACACCATAACAGATATCCCCAGCTAAGTATAAAAGGAGGGAAGTGGACCCAATACACAGAGGGGTAGGAGGGAGGGAAAACCTGACTGCAGTTGCATATCTATCAGACATCTACATTTATGGTAGGTATAAAACTGTACTATGTCCTTCAAGAATGCAACTGCAGTCCTTACATATGGGTTGAATACCATAGCCAAGCTGGGGGTGGTAGGCTCTAAGATAAGGATGGTGTAGCTAAAATGCCCTGCAGGACTGCCGAAGCAAAGCCTGCTCGGGATCTGGAATATAAAGGCAGGTTATAGTGCTTGGAAAATGTATGCACGGAGCTCGATGTAGCAGCTTCTAGAATGTCCTTTGTAGCCACCCCTCTTAGGAAGGCTGTGGAGGTGGCTGTAGCTCTGGTGGAGTGTGGCCTGATATTGGCTGGCACACCCTTTCCATGGAAAGAATAACAGAATCTGATGCAATGTCCAATCAATTTTGAAATTGTTTGTTTGGAAATTGCCTTTCCTTGCACTCCAGGAGCGTATGCTACAAATAGTTGGTCAGACTTTCTGTTGGCCTTTGTTCTGTCCAAGTAGTAGCGTAGTTGTCTGTGCATGTCCAAAGTGTGCAGCAGCTTTTCCCCTTTATTTTGAGGATTGGGGAAGAAAGTAGGCAGGTGAATTGCTTGATTTAGAGACACCCTGGATATCACTTTTGACATAAAATAAGGATTGGTTCTTAAAGAAACCCTGTCCTGATGAAAAATGAGAAATGAAGGTACTGCCATGAGGGCTTGTATCTCCGAAACTCTTCTTGCTGAGGTAATTGCCAACAGGAAAACTGTTTTCCAGGAAAGAAATTGCAATTCTGAAGATGCTGCTGGTTCAAAAGGAGGAAGAGTTAATTTTTCCAACACGAAGTTGAGGTCCCATGCAGGCACTGGTGGTTTTCTGGGAGGTTTGATATTCTTTATCCCTCTTAGAAATTGTCTTAGCAAAGGATGTGAAAACACAGGTGGATCAGTGTTGTATTTTGCTGAAATTGCTGAAGCGTGTATTTTTATGGAAGAATAGGAAAGTCCATTATGCAGCATTTCTGCCAAGTATTCCAGTATCTGTGGGATGCTCAGTACTGATGCATCCTGTCCCTTGTTGGTATTCCAGATGTTGAATCTCTTCCATTTGGCTGAATAAGTCTTTCTGGTGGAAGGTCTGTGTGCTTCCAATAAAATCTGTTGAACTTCCTTGGAGAGGGAGATATGGGGAGAAATCATGGAACCCTCCAAGCTGTCAGCTGCAGAGTTTCCAGGTTGGGATGAACCGTCCTGTAATTGTGCTGAGTCAAGAGTAGAGGCCATTGAGGTAGGGGCCACGGCTTGGTGCAAGTTATGCTCCTTAGTAATGGATACCAGTGCTGTCTTGGCCAATCTGGAGCTATTAAGTTGCCTTTCGGTTGCTCTGCTTTGATCTTCAGTAACACCTTGGTCATTAATGGTAGAGGTGGGAATGCATAGATTGTTAGAGAGTTCCAGCTGAATGAGAGAGCATCTATTCTCCAGGCTTGTGGATGGTGTGTCCTCGAGCAGAACTTTTTCAGATGATGATTGAGGTGGGAGGCAAAGAGATCTATGTCCGGCCTCCCCCATGCATGAGTTATTTGTGCAAAAATGTCTGGATGCAACATCCATTCGTGCGGGTCCAGGATGTTTCTGCTTAGACTGTCCGCCAGAACACTGTCCCTGCCCGGAACAAACTGGGATTGCAGCTGTATGTTCAGTTTCAGGGACTTTTCCCAAAGAGTCATTGTTAGTCTGCAAAGGGGGTAAGAATGAGTGCCTCCCTGCTTGTTTATGTACCACATAACAGTGGTGTTGTCTGTCTTTATTAGCAGATGACCTTGTTCAAAATATTTTCCGAAGGCCTCGATTGCATGAATTACTGATAACATCTCTTTTTGATTGATGTGTAGATGCACTTCCTGGGAGGTCCATTGCCCTTGAATGCATCTGCCCTCCATGTGCACCCCCCATCCATGGTCTGAGGTGTCTGTTGTAATGGTTTGGCTTGTTTGAGGTTTGTTGAAAGGCATACCTTTGTTTAACTGGCTTGCTTGGGCCCACCACAAAAATTCCCTTTGTAGACATGGGATGAGTGGGATAATTGCTTCTAAGTTGTGGCTGTATTGAGACCATAAATATTTTAGGTACCATTGTAGTTTTCTCATGTGTAGTCTTGCCAGTGGAATCAGTAGAATGCAAGATGCCATGAAACCCAGGGCCTGCAGGATTTTCCTTGCAGTCATCTGGGTGAGCTTTGCTAGGCTTTTGAAGTAATGTGGTAATTGTTCTTGCTTCTCTTCTGTGAGGTAAGCCATTTGTGATTCTGTGTCTAGTTTGGCTCCTAGAAAAATTATTTGTTGGGATGGCAATAGTCTTGATTTTTGTAAGTTGACTGTGTATCCCAAAGCCTGTAGTAAGTGAATGACATAATTCAAGTTTTTTGTCAAGGCTTGCTTGCTGTCCGCTTGTATAAGGCAGTCGTCCAGGTAAGGGTATATTTGTATCCCCGGAGTCTGCAGTGTGCAATTACTGATGCCAGGCATTTCATGAATACTCTGGGCAGTAGATAAGCCAAAAGGCAATGCTGAGAATTGATAATGCTCTGACCCTGCAAGAAATCTGAGGTATCTTCTGCAACTGTGTCTGATTGGGACATGCAGGTATGCCTCCTTGAGGTCCAGAGTAACCAGCCAAGACCCCTTGCCCAGCATGGGAAGGAGTTGCTGTAGCGTCAGCATTTTGAATTTTGGTACAATGAGAAAAGTGTTTAGAGCGGACAAGTCCAGTATAGGTCTCCATTGCTTTTCTTTTCTTGGAACAAGGAACAGTCTTGAGTAAAATCCCTGGCCTTGTTCCTGAGGAGGAACCTTTTCTATTGCTTTCATTTGTATTAGCTTTGAAACTTGTTTGAATGCCTCTGCCCTTTGATTTTGTGGCAGGCTTGGCATGCCTTGTCTTGTTGGTAAAGTATGGAAGTGGAACCTGTAGCCTTGGTCTATTATGTCCAGAATCCATTTGTCCTTTGTTAAAATGTGCCTTTTGAAAATAAGGATAATTTTCCGCCTAAAGGTGCTTCTCTTTGAGCCTTGGTCGGCGGTGTCAAAGTCAAGTCATTGTGATTGTCCCTGTGGAGCAGTAGAAGTCCCTGCGCCACCTCTCTGATTAGTCGGTTGCCATTGGCATCCCCTGAAGGAGCCTCTGTATTGCCCTCTCCCTCGGGTACGCCTGTTTTTTCCCCTTTGCAACTTGTCAGTGTCTGGAAAGGACCAATTCTTAGAAGGCCAATTCCTGCTGAACCTTGGTGGCTGAACCTGGAGGAAATCTTTGACTGTTTGCACTGACTTAGCCTTTTCCTCAATTTATTTCAACACATCCTGAGCAATAGCACCAAATAGCTTGTGTTTTTCCAGAGGTGCATCTAGAAGCTTTACTTTAACATGATCTGGCAATGCCTGTTCTTTCAACCATGCATGTCTACGTATGATGGCCCCTGTCATAGCTGCCCTACATGAAGCTTCCAATGCATCATAACCACACTGAAGAAAATGATTGCTAACCTGCTGTGTATTATGAACCAAATCCTGCAAGGCCTTTCTATCTAAAGGCTCAGGAGAGGCTAACTTTTTCTGCAAATCATCCATCAAGAAATCCTGATACTGAAACATATGAAAAGGCAATTAAGGGCCCTCATGGCAAGTGTGGTTGAGGTATAAACTTTTTTGCCCCACCTCTCCAGGGACCTAGCTTCCCTGTCTGAGGGCAAAGGATTTTTGGCCGTGGATGTGGCCACTCCTTTGGGCCCCTGGGAAATGGTTTCTAGATCAACAGAATGGGCCTTAAAGAAATGTTTATGAGTTTCAGGAACCCTGTAGTATCTGTCTGGCTTGACAGGAGTGTGGGGGGGGGGGGGTCAGGAGAAGAACTCGAATCTGAGTACACATCATCCAGTACATCTAACACTGGAGGGATAGCTAAAGGCCTGTGCTGGGGAAGCTTAAGGAAGGTATGAAGCCGTTTCCTGGAGTCGGAGAATTCCTGGCCTTGCCACTGAAAATGCTCTCTCATGGAGTGGAGAATTTCCCCAAAAGAAATATCCTCAGGAGGAGAGGCAGAAGGAATAGATTCCTCCGCATCAGAATCCTCGTAGGCCTGGAAGGACTCTTCCTGGGTATCTGAGTGATCAGTCACCAGAGGCTTCATCAGAAGAAAGGGTGTCTGTCTGCTCAACCCTGGGCCTTTTGTCTGAAGGCGGCTGAGAACATCTGTCAGGATGAGCCTGGGAACCTCTGATTAAGGAAATTTGATCTGCAGCTAAAGTCATGATCTGTTTATCAGTAGTGGGCTGAGGCAAAGATTTAGGAGGGTGAGACTTAGCCTGGCTGGAAGCCTTAGCACGTGTGTAGGCCTTGATCGACATAGACATAGGAGGCCTAGCCGCCCCATGTGCTGGAGTAACTTTGTCCACCGGTATGGTCTCGGGCAAATCTTGGGCTTCATTTTCTGGAGGAAAATCAACAACCGGCACTGGCGTAGGCTCCAGGGCCGAAGTGATCGGTAAAGCGGTGTCGTCGGTGTGGAGTGGTGGAATAACTGCCTCAGAAGAGACCGATACACTCGCGGTAGTTTTTGGCGTGGTGTCGGTGGAAGTCATGGGCCGAGAATGTCGGTCCCGGTCTTTCCATTTTTTGGAAATATGTGATGTCGGTAGTTCCGACGGCATGGTATAAGAGTATTTTTTGCCAAAAAAGTCTTCAGCAAACTCTGCCCAGCGCCTGAGTGTGCGCTTATTGAAGCAAGCACAGGCAGCACAGGCCGAGACGTCGTGGTCTGGGCCAAGGCAGGGAAGGCAGTAAGAATGGAAGTCCTTATGAGGTATTTGTTTACCACAAGACAAACAGTTATTAACTTTTGCAGTTTTATCTGACATCGGCTGAGGCAAGAAAAGGTTCCCCAATGGGGTACTTAGCTTTTTGATGACTTCGGATACGTAAAACACAGGAGCTGACCGACCGGCACTTGCGAACTGCTTCTGCTTCGCGGCAAGAAAGACTGAGGAAGATGGCGTCGGCTGATGCTTTTATACCCCAGCCGCTCTGACGTCGGGGAGGAGGCGACATCAGCCGACGCCGGACCCAGACTTTGGAATCCGGCCGACCGAGGGCTGGCTGAGGCAGGACAACCCATATGTAAGGACTGCAGTTGCATTCTTGAAGGACATCAACAGGCAGTTATTATATAATAATGCATTCAAAAGGTTTGGTGGGGGGGTAAAGTAGCATACTTCTGAACGAACTAAGATTTATAGCTAAGAAACCTAAGCAAGAGAGCAATTCAGTAAATAAACACTTGCCAGATTTTAAAGATATACCAGAAAAACTAAATCAGTTATTCACAATTGTACAACTAGAAAATTGCCAGTAAAAGCACTTCAGGTATAGCTAGCCCAAGTTATTCAAGTCATAAAAGCACTTCTTCAATGTGTGTGTGCAATTTAAACATTAAAAAACACATGCAGCAAGGAGGAGCTCTGATTATACACCTTCTCTAGGTACAGGTTCAGTTTAAACACAAATATTACCACAGAAATTCAGTAAAGTCACTAGCTACTTATAGAGCCTCTGAAAAACAAAATAGAGCAGTCTGTGCAGAATCAGAATTTAGCAGCAGGTCATTCAGTTACACAAAAAACAGTAAAAGATCCATACAATGAAGAAACTTACACAAAGTCACACTAGAATGTAAGGTGCCTGTACTCAGAGTCAGGATACCACTGATAAGCCATGTATTTTCATAAGTGCAAGTTGAAGTTGGTGAGCTGAAGAATGGGAAAGTAAAGGAAGACAGTACACCTACAGTAAATTCATATTTCATTGGTAATAACTCATTGTCTCCTGCAGAGTCCTTTTAGTCAAATTATTTTAGTAATAATCTATTTGTTGTTGGCTTATTTAGTGTATGCTCCTCTGTTGTATTTAATTTATCCAAAATGACATATCTGACATGATTGGGATCTCTTAAGGGTAACTAAATATTGGGTATTTTCTAAGTCAACATAATTGTTTACACTACTAAAATTCCAAGTAAATATGGATTTCATTAAACATGGAATGAAAGTCATTCCTAATCCAATAGATAAAGATAGATCTATTGGACTATCACTCATACCTTTAACCAACAATATCAACTGAACTTCATATGTTAAATTATTATATGGAGAATGTTCTTAAAAGAGATATGAAATTCTATATCAATCTATTATTGTTCTATAGTATTTTATATATCAGGATGGAATGTTAGTAGTGTAATTTGCTGTTTTTTATATGAGTGTGAATACTAAAAGGAAATAATTAAGGACATATGTACATGAATGGAACATTTCAGAGTTAATCATGAACATGTCCTCAATCCGAATAAGCATAACAGTGACGATCATTAATCTAATAAATATTGTAATAATTAAGTTCACTATTTCAATTAGTCTACCTTAAAACTAGATTATTTTAGACTATTATTTATCTATGTATAGATAGTGAGTTTTTAAATGTATACAGACTATATTAGTATAGTAAATAGGAGAGAATTTAGAAAGGGAGACAAGATGCAGTTAAAATAATAATGAGAAAAGAGAGAAGAAAGAGAAAGAAAAGAAACAATTAAGAGAAAATACACATATACTATGTATGTTGATTTACAGTATAAATATTTTATGTGCTATATAACCCTCCTTCTGTGAAAGAAAAGTACCCAGTTTTACATACCTGAGGTAATGTGAAAACTCTCATGTGCCATCTATTTTCAAAAAATATAGATAAATATTCCAGTAGTTAGTTACCTTTGTTTTAAAATTCCAAGCAGTAAAATTGGTCCTTTAAAGTAATGTTAAAACAATTCATATCATAGTAGATGCTTTGAGAGGTTTGGCTGTAACAGTATCAGTCTTTTGCTTCTTCTTTTTGACATCTGTCCAGACATTTGTTTCTTTTGTTCTCTTGAGAGAAGGTGACATCCAAGCCATATTTTCTGGTAAAGTAATCACATTATTAGTTTTAATAAATGAAGAGGCTTCCTCTAATTCGATAAAAGTCCTCATCTCGTTGGCATACAGTATTGTTATCTTAGCTGGATATGCAAGTTGTGCCTTGATGTTATTTTGATTCAGAAACTTTATCATTGGGCACACTTTTTTCCTTTGTTCCATTATTCTAGATGAATAGTCGCTATCAAATCTTATCAGGCTCTGTTTATATTTTAGAGGTGCCTTCCTCCAAGCAGATATTAAAATCAGTTCCTTGTCTAAGTATGAAAGAAATTTGATAATTACTGACCTAGGAGGAGAGTTTGAGTTAGTGGCAGGTTTCCCAAGAGCTCTGTGTGCCCTTTCAATGCCAAAGGAAAATCCTTCTTTAAATTTTAAAAGTCAGGTATCCAGCTTGATAAAAAGGAAATAATATCCTCACCTTCTGTGTTTTCAGGTAATCCGAAAATCCTTATGTTATTTATCCTCTCCCTATTTTCCAAGTCATCTACTTTATTAACCAACCAAGTATTTAGTTCTTTCTGTGTTTCCTCTTCCTTAAGTCTGTTTTCTAAGTCATTTAGAGAAACCTCTATTCCTGTTATCCTTGTCTGGTGTTGTTGTAGCATTTCCTTGAGGGTGTCAGCCTGTTTTTGACTGCTTGTTTTAAGATTTTCTAGGCTCTCTTTAAAATCATCCATCTTCAAAGACAACTCCTGCAGGGTAGATGCCACCTGTTGTAGTTCATTCTTTAAGGCAGCATCCTGGTGAGAATTCCTTGAGTTGCTCATTTTAACAAGTGAATATATCTCCAAGCTTTTTGACAGGAAATTATTTGTAAAACTTTATCAAAGTTTCTGATTATGTAAATTAGACCATTATCTATAAGATTTTATAAGAATAAGAATAAGAATATTTTTCTTGTCTTATTTAACTAGTTATATGGAGCTCTAAAATACTGCTGCTTTCAGTTAGCCATTCAGGCTCCGCCCCCCCCCCCTTTTTTTTGAAGGTTTCCAATAAAACAGAACGCTTGACATAGGCTCAAATGAATATGACAAGAAACAAATAACAACAGCAAAGAAAAAATGTAAATTAAAAAACAACCAGCACCAACCAACAAAAAGAAGTTTAATCCAAATCTCAAGTGCTTCAGCAAAGCCTTCAAGGAGTACAAAAAACATCTCATCCCTTCTAATTTAAATACACACATCAATAAAACAATTATTCAATTAAAAACACATATATAAAAATTGTAGTTTAAATTAGCAGCCTCCAATTGCACTCAAGGTTAAGACCCAGAGGATATAAAGTGCCATATTTAAGTATAAAAATACTTTCTTTATACAACAATTTCTGGTACTTACGTATTATCGCAACCACATTTTTGCCCTGATGCTGGTTGCTTCTCCTTGTGTCAACTGGGACCAATGAAGTATGAGAAAACCTCAAAGATGTGTTTTCTTTAATGTGTTATTGTTTTTAGGATGTTTTTTCACTTAAATGGCTGAAAAAATAAGGTTTGAAAAATAGGTTTCCCCATTTACTGCCAGCATCTCAAGATGTCAGGTAAGAAAGTCCAACATTCCACTTAAAATGTGTTCTGTATTCTCAGCCTTTGCCCTGAGAATGGAAAGCCATCAGGAAAGAAAAGCAAAGCAGTACCCAGTCTAACTTCTTAAAAAAGTAATTGGGAAGGGTAGACTGTTAAAACAAGATCGTGGTGGTGGGTTTGTAAAACTAGTAAGGGTTTGCACATGTTGGGATTTGTGGCTAGTGTGCTCAAAAGCAGCTAATTCATTGGAAGTGAGAGTGTGTGTGTGTGTGTATGTGTGTGTGTGTGTGTGTGTGTGTGTGTGTGTGTGTGTGTGTGTGTTTCTAACATCATACGCTATGACTGCCCACACTCCTTTCAGGCCAACGTACGTATATACAGACAGCCACTGTGATTGCTCGCTGAATTCAATGCTTGATGTCTTTCAAGCACGCTAGCCATGAATCCTCAAATTTGAACCCTTACTCATTTTAAAAAGCCACCAACATCCCAGAAGAGTTTTTTACAGTCTACCCTTCCTGATTACACTTCCTTGTCATTGTTTGAGTAAAAGAGAAGAAAGTCCAGCACATCGGAAAATGTGGTTGTGATAATACATAAGTACCCAATTTCTTAATATATACTCTGAATAAAAATCAGCACACATTTTCTCTAAAATTGTAACTTTCAAACCAGATGGATCCAAATTATGAGCCTCCATAAAATGTTTTACAACAGGACTGTACTCTTTCTGTTTACTGATATTTCTAATATGGTCCTGAATTCTAAGTTTAAACTTTCTTTTACTTTCCCCTATGTATACAAGGCCACATGGGCATTGAATGGCATAAACAATGCCTTCCGTATTACAGTTAAACCTATCACAAGGGGAAAAACACAACCATTAATTACTAGAAAAATTCTAATGATATAATTACAAATATTACAATTATTACAAGGGAAAGTACCCTTTAATTGCACAGAAGTAACAAGGGTTACACTAGGATTAGGCCACTGAAAGTGACTGTGTACAAGAATGTCACCCAGATTTCTACCCCTTCTATATGAAATGCCTACTTGAGGCTAAATAATATTAGTTAAATCTTTGAATTTTAACAAAAAATTCCAATATTATTTTACTAGATCAGTCACTATAGTCACTATAGTGCTAAAAGCGCTAAATGTAACAAAATGTAACAAAATAAATTAACCTCAGATTACCCCCATGTTAGACATTGTAATACAATTTATTAGATCGACAAACATTGTCAAGTATATTAGTCACCCCATACTATTGCTTCTCTCCCATATGGAGAATATTTATGACTAAGGAGATTATGTAATAATGACAATGCTTTTTATGATAAAGGTTCAGAAAATGCATCATATGTTTGCATCTAGGGGTTACAGTAGTGATTTAGTTAGGGTAGCGATAGATAAGGTGACTGAAAAATTCCCTACTAACATACCTGACAATGTTTGCCAACCCTGCAAAAAGTGTTTTTCAATGCTGAGTGGATGTGAGCATTTCTGCAAAGTCAATATTTTCGACATTCAACTTTTCTGAAATGCTCAGTTCGGCATTTTCTGTGTTCGGTGTTCTGATTTCCAAACATTTTGTTCAGACATCTTCACACTTGAACACAGTGCATTAGAGTATGTGATAGTAAATTATATATATATATATATATATATATATATATATATATATATATATATATATCTATACACACACACATACATATATATATATATATATATATATATATATATATATCTACACACACACACACACACACACACACACACACACACACACACACACACACACACATATATATATATTTATATATATATAGATAGGTCCTGAAGCGCAGATCATACATACATTAGTTCAATCATGTGAAAGGGGTGAATTTGCTTTTGAAAGTTCCATTTACCAGGCATGTGTTTTTACAAATGGAGGTTTTGTCGAAAGATGCAAGTGAGTTTTTATGGCAAGTATGAGTGTATGTGCAACTGTATTCAAGTTAGGGTTACAGTAAGGGTTAAGTAAGGGGCTAACATTTTGTGTGTGTGTGCGTGTGTGTGTGCAAGTGTATGTGAGTTAAAATCACGCTAAGTGTTATGTAATGGGACAGACCTAGTGTTCTGTGTCTGTGTGTATGTGTGTACAAGAGTGTGGATATATGTGGTTGATAGTCAGGGTAAGTGTTTTCTAAGAGGACATATCTAGTGTTCTATTTTTGTGTGCTTGTGTGTGTGTGTCTGAGCTTGGCTTGTATAGTGGTAGCTCACAGAAAGTTTTTTTTTTAAGGATAAGTATGGGGTTAGGGTTAGAATTAGTAGTGCATGCTAACCCTGCCCCTAATCCTAGACCTATGCCTTACCTTCAAAAAAAAAAAAAAATAAGTTTCTGCAACACTACCACTAATTCAGACAAAATCAGGTTTAGTGTTAAGGAGAGGTTTTAATGAAAACATAACAAAAGGAAATTGCTTCCCTCTGCAATCTTTTGTAGGTTGTGTGCTAAGGGTTTTCATTAATATGAATGTCTGATCTGTTTTTTGCTGGCATTTCTGTCATGTATTGAACAATTTGAACATTTGGACTACATGGTATCTATCTCTCTCTCTCTCTATCAATAATCAAAATCTTAACTCTTCCAAACCAGCAGCTATGATATTTTGGAGTTCTCAGAAAACAATTACTCTATCAATATAACTGACACAAAATGCATCGACCCTAATATGCATCTCTTACACCATATGGAGCCAATTGTACAAAAGTACTCTCGCAGCTATACCAACATAACAGAGTATGGTCTCCCACTTATATCCTTACATTTAGCACATTACATAAATTATTACAACCTACTTTAAACAATATATGTATATTCATACCACTCACACATTCTAGACAGCAATAGTGTCATAGCCTAAAGAAAGCTAACTGACTCCCCATCAGTGGTGTTGCCTGAATGGGGCCAAGGGAGCAGCCTATGGGGTTGTGATGATGTGAGGTAGTGCTAGCTATGCCAGAGGGAGTAGGGCAGTGCATTGGTAACATATACCAGCATAACTAGCTGGAGTTTTTTAAAGAATTTTATGTCATTTGAATATCAAACTGATTTGTACAGCTGTCTGAGTTAAAAATGCATTTGTAAAGTTGCTTGTGTTAAAAATGTATCAACAGTGAGGCCTGCTGGACTGAAAAGAAATATACATTTATATCAGACTGTACAGTTGTAACTCAAGAAATGTACACATGTTAACAGAGGATGCTGGAAGAGAAGGGGTTAAGCTTAGTTCAGCTTACCTTAAGAAAAAAGACAAACTAAAGTTTAGGCCATAAAGGTCTTATCTCACAGACCTGAATACAGCCAGAGATGCAATGTTTGGGAAAGTCCTGGGTTCTTAATGTCCTTAGTGGTAAACTAATTGCTACCCTGGGGTTCTAGAGAATGGCTGATTAGTCTCTGCAGGAGGGATGAAAGTATTGACATTGTTTTACAGTCTCTAGATGCCAAGCTTTAGGTGTGTATTGTGACACATCTGTGTTAAATCCTGGTTCAGCTTTTAGTCAGGGGGGTTGTGTGGGAACCACAAAATCAGGTGACCAGAGGTGATGTCATTCTGTGGCCAGCACTGAAATTATATTCAGATACTAGTAAGAGATATGACAGAAGACACTCAGCATGCTGCCTTGGACATGACAATAAAGACACTCATCCACCTCACCTTGCCTTGCTTTTGTAAGTAATTTAACTAGGTTACAGTAATTCTTTAGTTAGTTAGGAAAGTACAGTAAGATTAGCTAAATACTGTTTTTCTGTATCTGTCCGAGTCTTTTCATCTGTATTATTTTTTATATTTCCTGTGAATTGAAACTCTGGTGTTTATTGTATATAGATATTTACTACTTTCATGTTTTCTACTTCATTATTTATTATTAAATATATCTAAACCTTTCATTGTGGCTGGTCTTTTAGAAAATATTTTAATCTTTATTTGGTGGCACTGTGATTTCATGCTGCTAAAACGTCTTACCACTTGGTTAATACTACCATTTGCACAAGTATTAATGTTACTAAGAGTAAGTGGGTACCCTGGTAAGAGTCTTAAAGTAACTGGTTTGTTGCAGTGAATCTACCTTGTAGTCTGGGCGGAGGTGGAAGAGCTGGTAAATCTGTGCCAGCCTTTCCCAGGTGTGTGTGTGTGTGTGTGTGTGTGTGTGTGTGTGTGTGTGTGTGTGTGTGTGTGTGTGTGCGCGCGTATGTATGTATGAAGATCAAATTCCGAGGAGTGTGTGTCAGCTACAGGAACAGAGAGCACTGATTCCTGCAGAGAGAAAGGTGAAGTGTTACTTGGGGACTGGACAGGAAAACCCAGTCCCAGGTCTGGAGTGTGTTCCTTGTGTGCTCGTAAGGGAAATTGTGCCTGGTGTAGAGAGTTGCCTCTGAAAATACTGTATGTATCCATTTTTGTTCTAAGTGAATGTTCCCGACCAGTGTCAGTGGTGAGGACTGTGGCTCCTTGATTACTGGTCCAGAGGAAGAATGTCACATGGATGCCAAGTGTTAGGGAAGAGTGATTGGGAGATGCAGATCTATCAGTATGGACATTTCTGAATGTCTGTAAAGAAATGAACACTGATATTGCTTTTGTGGTCAGGACACATGACTGAAGTGCTTCAGCCCTTCATCAGTGTTACAGATTTTATCAAGCAGTTTGCTGTAGTTGTTAAATACAGAACTTTTTTCGCCAAAGTAGAACTTTTTTTTGCTTACATCACGAAGAAAGGACACTTTATGATGATCATGGCTTGTTCTTTTAGGTGAGGAGTGCCAGATCATAAAACAGACCTTTTACTTTCCTTTTTTAATCCTCAATTCAGAGTTGAGGGATGCTTTCCTCGTATGACTTTTGCAGAAACACTGAGAGCACTACCACCCTGCAAAGACCGCACTGTAAGAAACCAGTTGCTGAAAACAGTTTCATTACATTGGTTCCAGCAAACTGTTACAACTTTCTTAAAAATCTGAGGACTAAACTAACAAATAAGGCATTCAGAGTCACACTGAGTCAAACATCTAAACTTAATGAATATCTCTGTTCCAGAGACGCAGGATTAGAAATTCAAATTCCTGTTGCTCTCCAAAGTAGGAACACAGCCAACATCTACATATCAAAAAACAAGAGAATTTCTAAAATCAATACTCTAAATAGCTTTAGACAAATCTACTTTCTGTATAGCCTGCCCACATAGTGTATCCTTACTTCTTCTCATTACGTGTCTCTACATCTGATTATTTCTTAAATTACTTATTTTGTCCTTCTCCCTTTATTTTAAATATCAATGTGTTTCATTACTACCATGTTCCTTTCATCCATTCTAAACTTTATCCTGTCACTTTAGTGATTTATTACTTTAAACATTACATTGATTACTGTTTCTGTTGTCTGTGCACTAATTTTTTTTTTATACCTGCTGTTATGTAGTTAACTTTGTACTGCTCAGGTCTGTGCAACTGTCACTGACATCTATACATTTTCTCAAAATGGTACAACTTTAAACTCTCATTTTTTATGTTGACTGTTGCTTGCATCATGGTTGACAGGGGTCCTTGGTCCAGACTACCAACCTGGTTACAAATTTAAATAAAGTATGATCTTTTATCCTAGCTTCTCATCAGGTTTTAGATATTGTGCGGCCTATTCATTTACTGATAGTTTATTCAGATGCAGACACCACAGACAAAGTGTACATTTCAGCAAGGAAGGTAACTGTGAATGATACCAGGACTCCTCATTAGACATGCAGTTACCCATGCATCATTCCTCTCATTACCCTGCTGCACTACTGTAGTTACTCTATCTTGGAACTCAGTTCCATTTTATAGTTGAAAGATTTTTTAGCCTTTTTCAAAAAGTGCTCCACAATTTCAGTTGTTTTTTCATTTTTCTACATTTTAGTAGACAATTTCATCTGCCAGTTTCTTACCACAGCTTCTGTACTAGGAGTTTCTTGCTTATCTTATCCACACTATTTCCATCCTTTGTACTATGTAACTTGCTGGCATCTCTAACAATCATACATTCAAAAAAGTAAGCAGTAAAAGGTTCTACCAGTCTGAATTCCTTTCCACCACTGAGTGGCTATCTTATTGCATTCAGTATCCTGATACACAGAACTTTTGCCAGGGGTCATACCTCTTCCTATATTTTCATATATTCCAGGATTAACATTTTACTCATGTATTTTAACTCTTTAACACCCACTAAGCTGTGGTGGTGGTGGTGCTGCGGTAGCGTTGTCGCCTCACAGTAAGACGTTGTTCTGTTCGATTCTCAGCTAAAGCATCTTCTGTGTGGAGACATGCGTGAATGGGCGTACCTTCTATGAAGGTTGTGTGTCAGGCCTGGCAAGTCGGTATGTAAAAATCTACTGCCAATCATTAGCGGACCGGAGTTCCACTGTGGCGACCCCTAACCGGGAAAAGCCGAAAGTTACAACAACACCCACTAAGCACACAAGTACCATGTTTCAAGGTGATCACAGACCACAGATCACTGACATGATTAAGGAAACTGCTTAAAGTCACAAGGTAAGCTAGTAGACAGTGAAGGGGATCAATCTCATGGCTAAGGTGTAAAACTCATAAGGAACTCAGACTCACTGCCTTCTGTGCGGTCACGCAGCAATAATGTTAACAAAATTATTAAACATTTGTGCAGAGAATATTGTCAAATATTTCTCTAAGATGAAGGTGGTGTGCATGCAGGATTACTACCCAGATAATAGAGGAGGAATTGCTGTTTGTCTAGATATGCCATGCTCTGCAGATCACCATACTGAAAGTGCTTCCCTGCTGTCCATTTCCAAAGATACATTAAAGTAAACAGTCAGAAGTTTAGCCCATACCATAGCTGAATCCCCAAACATAGTCCTGCTGTCTTATCTGCTTTCAGACTCAATAGCAATGCAGAGATACTTCTGTATTGCAAAAAATTGTGTCTTAATTCTGGCACCTTCTGTCTCAGGCTTGAAAAAATAGAACATTTACATCTCTTCCTATAAATTATCAATTTTTATTCAATGCATTTGCAGTCTGGAGGTCTTAATCAACATAACTCATTTTGCAAAACTCCTATCATCAATGCTTTTGTACTCTGTTTTTAGCTGCTAATTAAAAAGAATGTCCTGATCTTTTAATCTGAGTGTCTTACAAGGACAAATCATCTCTTGCTTTTCACTCAAATTTTCATTATTTCTATTTTCAACAATCTCCTAGTGAAAGTACAGTTATAAGTAAACTTACTATAACAGTATATGTTTTAATTGATTGCTGCTGCAGTAGCATAAGCTATATGGGCCTTACCGCTGCATAGGCCAGCTACCCAGGCCTTTGGAAACATTCCCAGGAATTCCGACTGCCAGGAGCACACAAACAGCTCCACATAAATATCAGCTGGAACACCAAACCACTTGTGAAGATTGGGGAAAGATAGGCAAAGGCTGCCAGCCCAGTCAAATAGAATTTGATACATGATTATATTATTTGTATAAATAAATGTAAAATATAGGCTTGTGTTCTTAAATGAAAGAAAACACTGTAAAATGTGAACTTCAAGATTTTTGCAACATTGCCATCTGCTGTAAGGAAAATCAAGCCAAGCATTTCAAATGTTCTTTGAAGTTACAATTATCTAAAAAATGGTGCCAAAGTGACTGGCTGAACACATTCTTTCTATTGTCTTAACTTAAGGAATGATTGCTAGAGTGTACATGTGAAATGTCTTTTATTGTTGCAGTTTCCTGAGCAGGTGTTGGCTTACTAAATAATGCAGTTTGTGGCCTGGGAACTCCAGACTAAGTATCAAATTGATGTAATGTGAACACTGGGAAAACCTAAGTGTCAAAATGATGTAATTTGGGAGGGCCTTAGCAGAGCTGTTTGTTAGTGAGTTTAAAAACTATTGCTGCGTGAGAGACTGAAAGCATTTGTCTTGGACCATCAACCCCAGTACTCCTTATGCTCTATTTATGTATGTATGTAAGATTATATCACTGTATTTTCTCTTAAGAATAGCTAAAGATTAGAAAGTTAGATTAAGTGTTTTTCTTTGACATCAGACCTGTCATACTGTATTGCTTGAAGTTTCTGTGTGATCTCTGAACTCTTAGATATCTCTGTGGTGTAGTATTGTCTTGTGTTTTAATTAGTTATTATTAAATATTTTAAAAACCTTTACCTGTCGCTGGTTTGTGTAGAGACAGGCTCTAGAGTGCATTGAATATTTATAGAGGTTATCGTAATAGGCAACTCTAATAAGCCTTAGACTGAATAGTCACATTACCAATTGGATAATAATATTGCACAGTAATAACTGGATACCCTTTCAAGGGCCTTTGAGTAGCTGATAATTATTAAGCAGGTGGTGGCAGTAATTACTACCATATAGTCTGGGTAAAGGGACACAGCTGAAGAATCTGTGTCAGCCTTTCCCATGAGTGTCTGTGAAGTTATATAAATACTTATCTCAAAGTGTGGGTGTGTGTCAGCTACCTGGGCAGGGACACGAAGCACTGGTTGGACAAAGAGGGTACTGGAGGTTAGCTTGCCAGCTAGGCTGAGATCTGGACCCTATAGCTGTGCCAGTGGCGAGACTTATTGGGGACCTGGAGAGCAAGGGAGCAACCAGCATCAGACTGACTGTGATATTTGTGTGCACTTAAGGGAAATTGTACTTTACTGTGTGTATTGGTTATCTTTTCCTCTTCTAAGAGACTATCTCCTTAGTGTTAGTGGTGAAGATTGAGGCTCCTTGATTGCTGGGCCAGGGCATGGTCATCACAACACTTTTGACCATGTTTTGCCCAAGAAAGCAGCAAGAGCCTGAATACCTGTGTTCTGAGACAGACTGAACTACAACTATATACAAAAAGGTGAAAACAAATACAAACTGACAACCCAAAGGGAACAGGAGCAGATAAAGAGGGACAAAAGGGAGGGATGACTACTGCAACAGTGATCCATTACAACATCCGCTATTATGGTAAGTTTACTTACACAACTGTACTATGTTCAATACATGGATTATTGTTGCAGTAGCCTAAGCTACATGGGTAGAGTACCACAGCCAAGTCAAGAATAGAAAAAGAGGCAGGAGGCCAATAACCAAGACTCTAGGTGCCCCGTTAAGAATGGCTCTGGCAAAGCTTGTTCTGGACCTAGAAAAGGAATCTAGTCTGCAGTCCTTTGTAAAAATATATACACAGGACCAAACTGCTGCCAAAGAATACATCTAGAGTCCACCACTCCTTTCCAGAAAGCCACTGAAGAAGCCAATGCCCTTGCTGACTGAGTTGTAACCCTGCCTGGAAGTGGCTTATTATATTGAATATAACAAAAAGTATTAGTATGAGACAACTGTCTAGAAATAATCCATGTTTTCACTCATTATCCTTTCCTCTTACCTTCATAGGACACAAACAGATGGTTAATCTTCCTGAAAGGTTGAACTTTGTCTAGTATATCTAGAGAGTAAAGAGTCCTTTCTCCTTAGTTCTATAGTTCAGGAAAGAAGTCTGGGAGATCGATAGTCTGGTTTACAGTATGCTCTGAGATGACTAGGGTTACCACCTGTCCCACTTTGTGAGGGACAGTCCCTCTTTGGGCAGTTGTGTCCTGCAAAAAATGTGAAAAAATGGCAAATGTCCTGAGATTTTAGGACAAAATTATTTTCTATATTTTATGTCATAGTTGCATAAAACAGTTATTCTGTATCTGAAACATCTAAATGTTATAAGAAACAGAATAAGGAACTAAAATGCTACAAGAATAGACTTTTATTCAGGCAAAAAACTGAAGTTCTGTCCTTTGTACTGGCCGTGGGTATGTTTTGCCCTACAAAATCTGATGTTTGTAGCACAAATGTCCCACTTTGGGCATTTGGAAAGGTGGCAACCCTAGAGATAACTTTAGCTACAAAGGTAGGATTTGTTCTCAAAGAAACCCTGCCCTTCTGAAAAATGAGGTAGTGCTGACTCACCATACGTGCTTGTGATTCAAGACACTTGCCTAGCAGATGTCAGTGCAATAAGTAACACCAAGTATACACTGCTGCAGAGTCAAAAGTACAAAGCACAACGAAAAAGTTGAGGTAAAAAACACACCTTTATCAAACACAAAGCTTTCAGGTACAAGACCCTTTCTCAATGATAGACACAGGTACATTAAAATCAGACATTAAATACACGCCCAACACATCACGTGACCCACAGCCATGGTCATGTGACCATTTTAATGTATTAGTCACATGACCATGGCTGTGGGTCACGTGATGTGTTGGGCGTGTATTTAATGTCTGATTTTAATGTACCTGTGTCTATCATTGAGAAAGGGTCTTGTACCTGAAAGCTTTGTGTTTGATAAAGGTGTGTTTTTTACCTCAACTTTTTCGTAGTGCAATAAGTAAAACAGTCTTCCAAGTTTAGAACCTCAAATTAGCCTAGTGAGCTGGTTCAAATGGAGACAAAGTAAGCATCTCAAGCACAAAACTGAGATCAAAGGAGGAGACACCTGTTTCTTAGGAGGATGAACATAAAAGATAACTTTCAGAAACTAATTAACTTGAGCATAGCTAGAAGTTTGGGTCTTAAGGCAGAAAAGCAGAAATGGCTAACAAATGTACCTTAGTAAAAGAGTATGCCAACACCACTGGGCAGTAACTCACCCAAATAATCCAGAACCAGAAGCAACGGGACCTGAAAAGGGTCCTAAATTCTATCAGAAACACCAACTAGAAAATCTTTTCCACTTGCACATATATGATTTTCTAGTAGCAGGCTTTATAACCTCCTTTAATAACTGCTGCATATCTCACTGAAAAATGGTAACCCAGTCACTGGGGAAGCACAAGCCAGTGCATTTCTTTGTGCTGGTCCCAAGCCCGGATAAATGGGGAGGGTTACATCAGGAAGTGCATCCGGCATAAAATTTTGCCAAATCATACATGCGGACAATAGTACAGATATACATACTGGACCAGTCGAGGCCCGGGTTAACAACGACCACCACCAGTACTGTTGGCCAACAAGGTGCTGGTGGAAATTGGGCTATTGTTAGACAAAGGAGGAGAAGCGGGGGAAGGTATGTCCAAAGGCAGGTAAAGGCTAGGACTGTGATAGTGAGGGTCGGAAATTTGAATGTTGGCAGTATGACTGGTATAGGGAGAGAGCTAGCTGATATGATGGACCAAAGGAAGGTTGGTATATTATATGTGCAAGAGACCAGATGGCAGGGAAGCAAGGCTAGGTGTATGGGAGGTGGGTTCAAATTGTTTTGTCATGGTGTAGATCGGAGGAGAAATGGTGTAGGGGTTATCCTGAAGGAACAGTATGCTAAGAGTGTTTTTGAGGTGAAAAGAGTGTCAGATAGAGTGATGTTTATGAAGCTGGAAATTGATGGTGTAATGATGAATGTTGTTAGTGCATATGCTCCACAAGTTGGGTATGCGATGGATGAGAAAGAAAAATTTTGGAGTGAGTTGGATGAAGTGGTGATGACTGTACCCAAGGGTGAGAGACTGGTGATTGGAGCAGATTTCAATGAGCGGTGAAGGGAACAGAGGGGATGACGAAGTGATGGGTAGGTATGGTGGTAAGCAAAGGAATGCAGAAGGTCAGATGGTAGTGTATTTTGCAAAAAGGATGGACATGGCGGTGGTGAATACGTATTTTAACAAGAGGGAGGAGCATAGGGTGACATACAAGAGTGGAGGAAGATGCACACAGGTGGATTATATCTTATATAGAAGGGCCAGTCTGAAGGAGATTGGAGACTGTAAATGGTGGCAGGGGAAAGTGTATTTAGCCAGCATAGGATGGTGGTTTGTAGGATGACATTGGTGATCAAGAAGAGGAGGAGGATGAGTGTGAGGGCAGCACCAAGGATCAAATGGTGGAAATTGAAAAAGGGTAATTGTGAGGTGGAGTTCAGGGAAGAGGTAAGACAGGCACTGGGTGGCAGTGAAGAGTTACCGAACAGCTGGGTAACTACAGCAGAGCTAGAAAGAGAGATGGCTAGAAAGGTGCTTGGTGTGACATCTGGAAAGAGGAAGGAGGACACGGAGACCTGGTGGTGGAATGAAGAAGTACAGGAGAGTATACAAAGAAAGAGGATGGCGAAGAAGAAGTGGGATTATCAGAGAGATGAAGAAAGTAGACAGGAGTATAAGGAGATGAGGTGCATGGCAAAGAGAGGTGGCGAAGGCTAAGGATAAGGCATATGAAGAGTTGTATGAAAGGTTGGACACTAAGGAGGGGAAAAAAGGACCTGTACTGATTGGCTAGACAGAGGGACAAAGCTAGTAAAGATGTGCAGCAGGTAAGGGTGATAAAGGATAATGAGGGAAATGTACTCCCAAGTGAGGAGAGTGTGTTGAGCAGATGGAAAGAGTACTTTGAGGGGCTGATGAATGAAGAGAATGAGAGGGAGAGAAGGTTGGATGATGTGTGTATAGTGAATCATGAAGTGCAGTGGATCAGCAAGGAGGAAGTAAGGATTGCTATGAAGAGGATGAAGATTGGAAAGGCTGTTGGTCCAGATGACATACCTGTGGAAGCACGGAGATGTTTAGGTGAAATGGCAGTGGAGATGTTAACTAGATTGTTTAATGAAATCTGCCTGAGGAATGGCGAAAAAGTGTTTTGGTACCGATTTTTAAGAATAAGGGTGATGTGCAGAGCTATAGTAACTATAGAGGGATTAAATTCATCAGTCACAGCATGAAGTTATGGGAAAGAGTAGTGGAAGCTAGGTTAAGAAGGGAGGTGATGATTAGTGATCAGCAGTAGGGTTTCATGCCAGAAAAGAGCACTACAGATACGATGTTTGCTCTGAGACTGTTGATGGAGAAGTACAGAGAAGGAGTTGCATTGTGTCTTTGTGGACTTCGAGAAAGCATATGACAGGGTGCCTAGAGAGGAGTTGTGGTATTGTATGAGGAAGTCGGGAGTGTCAGAGAAGTATGTAAGAGTGGTACAGGATATGTACGAGGGTAGTGTGACAGCGGTGAGGTCTGCGATGGGAGTGACAAATGCATTTAAGGTGGAGATGGGATTACATCAAGGATCAGCTCTGAGCCCTTTCTTATTTGCAATGGTGATGGACAGGTTGACAGACGAGATCAGACAGGAGTCCCTGTGGACTATGATGTTTGCAGATGACATTGTGATCTGTAGTCTGAGTAGGAAACAGGTGGAGGAGACCCTGGGGAGGTGGAGATATGCTCTAGAGAGAAGAGGAATGAAGGTCAGCAGGATTAAGACAGAATATGTGTGTGTGAATGAGAGGGAGGATAGAGGAATGGTGAGGATGCAGGTGAAGGTGGATGAGTTTAAATATTTGGGATCAACAGTTCAGAGTAATGGTGAGTGTGGAAGACAGGTGAAGAAGAGAGTACAGGCAGGATGGAGTGGGGTGGAGAAGAGTGTCAGGAGTGATTTGTGGCAGACGAGTGCCAGTAAGAGTGAAAGGGAAGGTCTACAAGGGGGTAGTGAGACCAGCTATGTTATATGGGTTGGAGACATTGGCATTGACAAAAAGGCAGGAGTCAGAGCTTGACATGGCAGAGTTGAGGATGTTAAGATTTACACTAGGTGTGACGAGGATGGACAGGATAAGGAATAAGTATCATAGAGGGTCAGCCCAGGTTGGAAAGTTTGGAGACAAAGCCAGAGAGGCAAGATTATGTTGGTTTGGACATGTGCTGAGGAGGGATACAGAGTACATTGGGAAAAAGATGCTAAGAATGAAGCTGCCAGGTAACAGGAAAAGAGGAAGGCCTAAGATAAGGTTTATGGATGTGGTGAGAGAGGACATGCAGATGGTTGGTGTGACAGAGCAAGATGCAGAGGACAGGAAGAAATGGAAACAGTTGATCCACTGTGGCGACCCCTACCGGGAGCAGCCGAAAGAAGAAAAAGATTCTCTGAAAAATGGTGCCTAAAATTTATTAAGCTTCTATCATTCAGGCAGTTATCTGAAGAGTTTCCATACTGAGGTGCACAAAATTTCCCATCTTGTGAGACTAAAACCAGTCTGTGGAGAAGCTTATGTTAAATGCTCTTAGCCAGATTGAAAAGAAGACAGAACCACTGTTACCTTGGCCAGAAGGGAGTCAACACAACAATTTTTGAAGAGTCCTTCTGTATGTTTAGAAGAACCCTGGAAATCAGTAGTGGTGAAAAAGCTTACAAGAACATTCCCAACCATAGGAACAAGAAAGTATCTGTCTTTCAGGCCTGACTGCAAGGAATCCTAGAGCAGAATTTCTTTAGTTGTCTGTTCTGAAAGGAAGCAAACAGATTGGTTCAATGCCACTATCCTACCTTCTTCAAAAGCTATGCCTGACTGTCACAGGTCTACTCTAACAGAATATATGAAGAGCCATATTAAACCTCCCAGGCTATCACTGCCTACCTGCAAAGAGAGTATGATCTGGTAGGCCCTGTTTGTTTATGTACTACATCACTGTGGTACTGCCTGTGTACATCTGTGAGGTCCTGGAACCAGAAATGTTTCAAGACCTTCAAAGTATTGAGTCCAGAAAGCTCAAATTTCTACCCTTTTGAAATTGCTCCTAACAACAGATCTGATGTGTCTGTTGTGACAAACGGGGGGGGGGGGGTCTAGAAAGAATAGACCACCTGGATTATGAGCCATCTGCACTACCAACCATCCAATCTCCCTCTTTACAATTGCCAAATTGCCAGGACTGAAATCTGAAAAGTCATATGTTACAGATATTGAATCCACACTGACCACAGGTACTACTAGAATTTCATTGTGCAGTCCGGCAATGAGCATCATGATTATCATGGATGCAATGTACCCTATGATCCTGAGAAACTCCCTTGCAGACACTTGACTTAGGCTGCAGAAACACAATAAAAACTGTTGAAATGTATTAACTTTGTCTAGTGGAAGAAAGGCTCTTCCCAAAGCTGAATCCAGCAAACGTCCCAGGAAAATTATTCTGTGAGACAAGATGAGAGAAGACTTTTGTAAACTGATTTGAAATTCCTGAATCAGTTGCTATAGACACTTGCAGCTGGAAAAAGAGCCTATAAAGATAAACAGATCATCCAAAAATGGAATAATGTGAATGCCCTGGTGTCCGCAATAAGCAATGACTGTAGCTAGACATTTTGTGAATATCCTTGGTGCAATGGAGAGTACAAATGGCAAAACAGAGTACTGATAATGTAAACCAGACAGCAAATCTTAGGAAACTCCTGAAATGCTTGGCAATGGGAATGTGATGGTAGGTGTCTTTTAGAACCAACTTTACCATATAAGCTATATGAGGAATCAGGGGTGCAAGATATTGAGGTTATAACATCTTAAACTTCAGAATCTTGCCAAAAAGGTCCACAGAAGAAATATTCAGACTGTCTTTTAGGATCCATCTGGTCTGGAAACTAAAATATCCATGAAATCTTTGAATGGTCCAAGACTCTGAGACAGCATGATTTGAAGAATGGGAGGAAAGTGAGAAATCTGATTTCACAGACAAGATGGAATCCCCTGAAATAGAGGAGGGGGCTTTCATTGTCAAAGGCACTCTCCCTGGATTACCTTCAGAACCCACCATACATACATAGGTTGCCAGTGGGAGGGGATTCTGAGACGACTGTCCTTCCTTTTTGGTGGCTTTTCCTTTCTTTTTTGAGCCTCCTTTTTCATCATGTTTTTAATACCCTAATTCCTAACTACTTGCAATTTAAATTATTTGAAAACGGGCTAAAGAGAGGGGAAAAAACTACTATTTGGTCTTGAAAAAGGGGAATTAAAATTTTTGAGTCCCTCCTTGAATCAGTTTTCCCCTTTCATCACACTTCTTTAGGCACCTCAGCAGCAGAAGGGCCAAACAAAGTCTCTATCTAAGGCAGCATTTAAAATCTCACAATAAACATCTGAAGAAGATTTGAGAACAAAGTCAAGCAAGTTTCTTCAATACTGATCCAGTAGCAGCCACACTGGAAGATGAATCAGCAGTGTCATAAGCACATTTTAAAATAAGTTTAGTTGCCTGCAAAACAACTGTCACAGAACCATTTAATTAATTCTTTGATTCAGAAGAACAAAAGTAAACTATTAGCTTCTGCATGTTCTCAAAAATGTCACAAACAAAAACTTTAACTTTCAGGATTTTAAATTGCCAAGTTTATTAAAGTGCAAGAAAATATATTTTCTTCTGCAACTTCCCATTGTTTTGCCATCTTTGTTAGAATGAACATGATTACTAGAAATAACCTGTTTAGCAGAAGCAGACTTGGAAAGAAAAATGACTGCTGCGGCTGACTTAGGATCGGAAAACAGGTAGTTGTGTGCCTGAGAAACTTGTACAACCTGTTAACCCTCTTAGGAGCAGAAGACTGACTATAAGGAAGACTGCATTGAGTGAGAAAACAATTCTCTATAGCAGGTAATACAGAACAGACAGGTGCAGCTTTAGGCATTTGTAACTCTGACAAGTTATAATGCACTTTCTATCCCACAGAAATCTCATTCTTGTCCCACTGAAACATCTCTTTCATTTATTTATTTTATTTATTTATTTAAATTTGTTGACCGGTAGTGTCCGACTGGACGTGGGTCCATTTTCAGCGGAGGCCCGGGGAGAAAAGCTCCACATTAAATAAACAGACAGTAGTTACATTGGATTACATAGTGATTAACAATTTAACATAGAAATTACTTACAACATATTTACAGATGAAGAACATAGTACATCAGTAGACAACTAGAATCTTTATCTGTGAAGTACATAACAGGCATTAACAAATGTAACAATGAGAAGTTCCTGCTGTATAATAAGTACTAGGCTTATGAGCATCTGAGCTTGCTATCATCAAGGTAGTTAGTGGAGTGGAAAGAAAGGTAGTAGTTGGATGGGGTGGGTGATATTAGAGTGGGAGTTGCAAGGGCATAGCCAGCATGTTTTTAGGTGCACTTTTAATAAAGTTTTGAAGTTGGTGCATGATGGTACGGAGGTAATTGTTCATAGAAGATATAATGTCTGTGAAAGTAATTTTTAACAGGGAAGTCTGAAGCTATACTTTCCTCAGAATCAGAATGCTCAGAATGAGAAGAAACTCCTGAAGTACACCCATCTCCCCACATAAATTGCTCTTCTGATTGAGAAATCCTGTCAAAATGAGAAGGAACTCTTTCTTTTCTTGCCTGAAGATTCTGAAGGTATACAAAAATTAGTAATCGATCCCCATAAATCTGCTTGGTCCATAGAAATACAAACAGGACACTGGAAATATTTCTCACCAAGCATGAACTTCCTGATTAACGTCTAACCCTTAGGTATGCTAAACCTTGCATAAGCAATCTTATCTGACCCAAGTGACCTACCCCATCCCCAGACCTACAATGCGCAAGACAAAAGACAAAAAACCTAGATTGTAGGCATGCCTGCAGCTGCACAGGATGTAGCTACCCCGGTCTTTGTAGGTTTGAAAGGCTACACCAAGAGGAATGGGGGGTGGAGAAGATGAGCAGTCTAAGGTACAACCAACAACAACAGCACAGTCACCAACCTGCATCTGAGGCAAACTAGGACCTGAACTGACCCTTGAAGACTCCTTAATAAGTCTTCTCTTTTTTTGTGTGTGAAGATACAACCGTGGAGACCAACTGCTGTTTCAACGCTAATCTGGGAAGAAGGTCTGAAATGTGGGTTGTGGAACCTTCAAGTGTAAATAAAGTAGTACAGAAGAGACACGTGGTACTGAGGTAAGTAAACCACTGAAAGTATAACATCCTAAACCAAGCATACTGAGTTTCACTAAATGAAAACTTATTTGTCAAAAATGTAACTTTTCCTTACAAAACGTTTACACAAACACCTGGATGACAGTCTACCTCTCAACTGTCCAGATTTTTGCAGAATGTCTAGATGTTTGGTTCATGCTTTTGGTCTGTTCCTCATTAAATTTGTGGTTTTCTGGCAAATCACTGGGATGATCTGAAGACTGAAGTCACTAAATAATGGCATGGCATACATTTGAGTTTCAGACTTCATATCATTTAGAAAATGTATGTTAAAGCAAACCCTGTTACTTTAGGAATTTTCTAAGTTCATAAGAGCAACTTTTAAAGTATGTCCCTATTTGTGGGCCTCTGTCCACCATTTTGTTGGGCTTTGCCCAGACTTCTTGCACTAAGAGGTTGAGAGGTACGACGACAGTTCACTTCAAAGTAACATAATAGTCCCAATCATGGTTTCTTAACACAAGTAAAATATTCTGCTAGATAAAAAGCACAGGTTTTCTACATAAATTTCAAAAGAAATACGAAGGCTTTCTCCATTGGGAACTTGTCCGCCCAGCTCTTGGAGGATCTCTATCCGACTTGACCACAGACCTACTGAAGTGTAGATTTCAGGGGCAAAAAAGTTCTGAACTGTTTTGTCACTCTAACTGCCTTCTACATGGTGTGCCTCAAGCACACCTGGCAGTTGGAGCACCTGGGAGGGAGTCCAAAAGTTCTGGGAAGCTACCAAAAGACCAAGAACCAATTCTGACACACACCGAGAAAAATCCACTCTGAGCTGAAATAGGAATGGCACCAGAATGCTCAAAAATATAACTTTATTGCTACAAAAGTAAAGACTAAATGCTTTTGTCTGCTTGTAATGCAAGACTTCATCAGAACCTATTTCAACAATAAAAGCAAACGTTTCTAAAAGCCCTGCCATAAATCACATGAATGAAAATAACCAATCATATTTAAGATGTTACCACTGCTCTCTTAAAACCCAATTAAAAAATGAGGAATACAATAAACATTACACAAAAAGACAGTCTATGAAAAAAACCCTATAAAACTATTGGTCTATACATTGTATGTGCGCAACCTTAAAACACAATAGAAATACTGTGAATTAAGTCCAGGAGGTACTACGGAATTAAGTCTAATCTGCTATCTTAGTTTGCTGGCTTCTATAACATCTTCCCATGGTTCCCCTCTTACACTCTTATGAACAATATCCAGACCAAAAAAATGAAAACTATGGGTTGGAAATATGCTTAAACAAAGCATTTTGTTTTTTCTTGTGCTTAATATCAGAAATGTGTTCGTAAATCCGGTCACTCAAATGCCTTTACATTTTTCTGACATAAAACCCCCTACAACACTGGCAGAATTGCCAAATAAACTACTCCACCTAAATTACATGTACAGTGAAAAGAGGAGGTGATTTTAATGCTATTAATAACCACCTCTTTCTCTAAAATCCATCTTCATTGTGGGTAACATCCACATTTAAAAGTACCTAACCTCTTATTAGTATTCGTCCTATTCACTGCCTCATTCATTTCAAAGAATTGTTTCAAGCATTTTCCCTTTCTATAGACAATTTGGGAACATTGACAAAAATGTCATGAACTTTATTGAAGCGTGAAAAAATGTTTTAATTCTTTTTTAAACAATTTACAATATCAAAAGCATCAACACTGAAAGGTGTAATAAAAGAAATGCAAAATTTTACTTGAATCAGAGCCCCTTACAGGTTCTATACTTCCTTCTTACAGAAGCCAGGGAATTAAGTTGGCAAATTAGACTTAATTCCCTAGTACCTCCTGGATGACAGTATTTCTATTATTAGTGTTTTAAGGTTGCGCTCATACAATGTATAAACCAATAGTTTTATACAAATTTTTTTCATAATATGTCTTTTTGTGAAATGTTTATTGTAGTCCTCATTTTTAACTGGTTTTTAAGAGAGCAGTGGTAACATCTTAAACATGATTGGTTATTTTCATTCATGTGACTCATGGCGGGGCTTTTAAACACATTTGCTTTTATTGTTGAAATGGATTCTGATGAATTCTTACATTATAAACAGATGAAAGCACTTAATCTTTAATTTTGTAGCAATAAAGTTACATTTTTGAGCCTTCTGGTACCATTCCTGTTTCAGCTCAGAGTGGATTTTTTTAGTTCTGGGAAGCTGGCCAGTGCAGAGGGTAACACCCATACAACTTAGGCTACTGCAATTGTGACCTATGTATTGAATATCTAAAGTGATTTTCTCTTTTTTTTTTAGTCATATTGCCTAAACCCTGTTGTTTAAATGATAGCTACAACCTAAACAAAAGTTTTTCCTCATACAAAAGTGTATTCTTCCCATTAAAAAATTATCTCTTGTGCTATATATTTTCCATTTGTTTAGTATTTATACTCTACACAATTTCTATGACATATACTTTGTTGCCTCTGCATGAATTTCGACAAAAACGTAAGAAATTTGTTTCTATGGCTTTCATGTATAGGAAACTCTCATTTAGTTAGGTGTTTAAAAGCTCATCCTGCCTTTCTTCCCTTTCACCGGGGTCATAAACCTGTTGAGTCTCTTAAGGATTCAAGACTTACTGAGATTTTTGCTACATAATCAAAATATAATTGGCTGTTCAGTGGTAAAGTAGCCTTTTTACCACAGTCTAGGGGAAGTTTTCCAATGCTTTTCCTGATCAGTATAAATGCCACCTTGGGTCTCCCCTGAATAGAGGGCAATGACCTAGCTGAACTAACCTGGCTTCAAAAAGCAAAACATAAATAAATAAGTCCCAAGCAATGAAGTACAGGAACCTTGACACCTTTGGCTATCAAAATCTGACAGCCTTTAGCTGGGGGATACTTCAGCTAAATAAATTTGCACTCTTTCACAAAACCCCCCTGTACCTCAAACAAAAAGGCACATAAAAGCTTGCTCAGAAAATGGCAAATAACAAATGGGAGTCAGTCATATACAGATATATCTTTAGCAATTCTTAAATAAAAAAGAAACATAAATTAATGGCTCACTAAAAGAGTATTACATCTCAGTTATGTTCCTGTGTCTTTGTAGTGAGTAATTGCTACTTATGGTATCTAAACACTGCTAATTCATGATATTTAAATCTAAAAATACAGCAGGTGACACTAACTGTGTTGATAGGAAGGGGAATGCTCTTCCAATCTCACCAAGACAAATTGAAAACCTAAATTCCTTCAAAACGGAACTTCAACAACATTTTATGCATACTCAGCTCTGCACTTGTAAAATTCATGGCTAAGATTATATGCTAGAGGTCTGCAGCACTTCACTATGCATCATATTCCATCTTATGTAAAAAAAGTCTACAGTTTTCTGAACATTCTATGTAACATCATACTATGTCTTCCAATCTAAATATCATGCCATGATTTTATTTCTGAATACCCTACATTCTTCAGTCTGCTTAATGAGTGTTTTTATATTATTGTTTGTATTGTTATTCTAAGTACATCTGAATACCATATGTAATGTTGTGCAATGTTTCTGTCAGAATAACTGAGCTGTATTTGTTAATGTATTCATTATAACTTGCTGCAGCTTTTCTCCCAGGACCTCCAATGAAAAGGAGCTTCTGCTAGTGTTACCACCTGTCCATCTTTACACAGGACAGTCCCTATTTGGGCACTCCTGTCCTGCGAAAAAACTAAAAAATGGCAAATGTACTGAGATTTTAGGGAAAAACGTTCCTAAGTTTCCTTTAATAGCTGTATAAAACAATTATTTTGTATCCAAAATGCCTACATGTTATATGAAACAGCATAAGCAACTCAAATACTACAAAAATAAGCTTTTATTTTGCCAAAAAAGTGAAGTTCTGTCCTTTGCACTGGCCATAAGTATGTTTTTTTCCCCGCAAATGCTCACATTTCTACAAAAAAAAATGTCTCACTTTGGGCATTTGAAAAGGTGGCAACCCTAGCTTCTGCCCATTTGGACTTTCACAGTCAATAAATGTAGTAAGTAAGTAATAATGACTGGGAAGAACAAATTAAAACAAAAGGAAATGCAAGATATTGTAATCTCAGAAGATGCACTCCATTGTGGGGAAAAAAGAACCTTTAGCTAAGAAACAGTGTGTCACTGTGAAAGATTTTAGGCCTTTTTGGGGAAGAACCAAATTATATAGTTATATTAAAATCTTACAGCAAAGAGATGTTAGTACTACATAAAACTAAGTTTAAGAAAGGAAGCTTTCTTTTTTGTTTCTGGCAATAATTCTATTTTAGAAACCTTTGTTATGCTAGTATCTGCTTCTTAACTTCTCTAATCACATACATGGAAATCACTGCTGTAAACTACACAGCTGCTAAGTAAATTTCCTTTTTCTAAATTACCAAAGTACATAGAAAATACAACTAACATAACCACCACTGTATTTATGTTAAAAGTAATGTTACTAGTTTCTATTTCTCATCTGCTGCATTACTGCTGTACCATTTATACAAGTCTGTTTATTGTTTTGGATGTGCTATTTTTGATGAATCTCCACAAAACGATGACACACAATAGGACGGTATTATCTTTACACCATTTTATTTTAACACCACCAAAAAAAATAATAATAGGATTCCAATCAACTGGGTCAGAAAAAAATGGCACTAAATGTAAACAAAAGCTGGGAATATCTGCTGTGTATTACTCTGTAGGAAAATAATCTATTTGGGATCTGATGTACATAATGGTTACATGCAGAGTATGTAGGTCAGAACACTGCAGACTCTGCTTTCTAAATGCATGCATAAATTGTAATTATGGTAATGATGCAGAATGCAAATATTTCACATTTGAGAGAAGACTTATTTGTTTAATCAAGCAACAGTCTACAGCTATGTTTCCTCTACTGTGAAGTATTGAATTTATTTTTCTGAGGACAGTACTAGCATGCATTGATTTCAAATGACATTCCTTTTAAAACAAAAGAGGATAATAAAGCAGTAGTGTCTGAAACACCAGCATTAAGAAGCTGCAGAGAATCACTCCTTATCTTCATTAGTGCAACATACTTTTTATTAAAATCATAACATTTACACCACACTGCTTACTTACCCCTTCTGAAAATCTGTGTCTTCAAGGTTTTGAGTCAACTGACCAGAAAGTTCTTCTAATTTCACTGGAGTGATGAAAATATACATGCAGTATAAAACATATACCTAAATGTATTGCATTTAAGTTCTGTCCATGCAATATAAAGTGTATACTTGACAACTGTTTCTAAAACTGATAAATAATGAGCCTGAAACCAGAAGTAGCAGCTGCTTTGCTTTCATAATGATGATGCTTTACATGGAAATTAAATAAAAAAAAAAAACATTACCAAAGGCCAATAAAAATATAGTGGATCTGACTGTCTTTATTTGGTTACACAGTTTGAAAATACATGGAAGCTTCATTCTAATGCCGGCCACTTGGCTCACAAAACACTTACTGCTGAAAGACATCACAGGCAGAAACTATTAAAAGGCACATCATCAAAATATCAAGTACTTATCAAAAATGTAATCTAACAAAATAAGTACAGTTATTCTATTTAATCCAAAAAAATGTAAGTAGTTTCTGAATATGTCACTTTGTTTTTCTTTTTTTTTTGTCAGTTAATCTAGCTGCAAGACAGTTTTAAACCTAAGTAAAGACTGCTGTCAGTCTTCACTAACAAATAACCAACTTTATACCACATCTAAAATGTACTAAACAAGCTACCATTTCAAGCCTGATATTCACATATAGTCCAGAAAGCTGTGTAAGAGATGGGAGCTAATAAAGACTGCAAAAGACAAAATTAATCTTTTGTTACAGTTAAAAATAGGAGATATATTTTATTTTATATTTATTTACCAGGGTAGCACACTGATCATAACTGACCATTTGCAGATACTGACAAAATAAAATAATTCACAAAGAAGAAAAAGTGAAACAGAGGCAGTAAGCTTTACATATAAAAAATAGAACAGAAAGTAGTAATACATAAAAACTATACAGCAGCAATTAACAGATGTAGCAACAATTATGAATATCTTATTACACTAAGAAAAAATATGAAACTCAAAGTACACCCATTATAAATTAATGAAAACATATTAATGCAGTAAGTATTCTTCTCACCACAGTACGCTCTATGTTCCCATAAAGTTAACTGCAAAATAACATCATGATACATAGGATCCCCTATCAAGCTATTTGGAGGCATAGCAAATTAGGTAATAATAATAATAATAATAGTAATAATAATAATTATAATAATAATGAGAAGATGAAGAAGAATGAATTAGAGTAATGCATGGATATTATAACTACAAAAGGAAAGAGGCTTGATGAATTGTTTCTGTATGCATGCTTTCTTTTATGTTTAAGGAGTACAGTTTGAGGTTTAGAGACAAATATGAACATGGGAAGGATATTTATGGATTGACATTGTAATGCAGAGAAAGAAAAGAATAGAATGAATGGACTAGTACTGCAATGCGGCTTTCAATATTATTCATTAGACCACTGCTGCAGTACCTATAGCTATATAGGATGCTACTGTTTCCTCAGATTCCCAAACTTCTGCACTCGAGAAACCTGTCAGATATCACATATCTAGTACTGTTTGTGACCTCTGGAGCTTGTAAAACAGTTATTTTTTTGTCTGGAGAGAACCCCCCCCCATACCCTCATGGCAGGAAGGTACAGTTTAGACTGATCTAGCTACACTGTTTCAGGGCTCTGTTTAGGGTGTTTTGGTAGGATAATTTGAACTTCGGCTGTTTTCTGTTTTTTCTGCTTCAAAAAAATCCTGTGCTTGAACTGGTTTATGCTTGTTTGCTCAAAGCTACATTGGGTTATGCCTTCTGCCCTTGTACTACTGTTGTCCAAATACCTGGCTGAGAGACTACATAAGAGAAGTGTTTATTTTCAACTGTTTTCTGCACTTTCTGATTAACTAAAACAATATTTGTGCATATCTGTTTGTTTAAACTGTGCAACTGCATTTTACTGCATTTTTTTAATTGTCTGCTAACTGAATTCCTCTTACAACTGTAATTGCTGTTCATCTGCTTGTTTTGTTAATTTTACTTGTTTTCTGCACTTGGAAAACACTAGCATAGACCTTTGGAAATTGTAAATGAGTTCATCGTTTGTCTGGAAAGGCCCCCCTGTATCGACATGGCAGGAAGGTACAGTTTGGACTGATCTAGGTAGAGTTACTGTTGTGGGGCTCTATTTATGGTGTTTTGTTTGGATAATTTGAACTTTAGCTGTTTCCTGTTTTTCTGCTTTAAAAAGCCACTCTTTCTAATAATGCTAGATTATAAAGTTATAGCCTATTTAGAAGAAAAGGGGTATACAAAATAAGAAGTTTTACTATGATAAACATTATACATGTCAACTGCCCAGATTTTTACAGAATGTCCATATTTTGCCTCAAATTTTTGATCTGTTCATCATACAATTTCTAGTTTTCTGGGAAATCATTGAGGACTGCAGTCACTAAATAATGACAGCCATTTGAGTTTCAAACTTCATACCCTTCAGAAAATGTACACTAATGCAAATCCGGTTATACTATCTGCTGTCTATGTTTGCAAAATTTTAAATCTGTCCTATTTTGGGGCCTGTGTCCTCTCATTATTTTTGGCTTTGTCCAGAATTATTGTGCTAAAAAGTTGCCAGGTATGATAAATTTGCTTTTGCAATAAAGTGATACACAGATACGGCAGTAGTTATTTTACTTGTTATACCCACAAGGGGTTCTGATAACAGTGTAGTCATGTAGTACATACGAATTACAATCAACAGCACTGTTAAGAGCCACCAGTGTTGTTTTAGGTGACATACTGATTTTAATAAAAAATGCAACTGTGTTTTTGTAAGCTTTTTATCTTATAAAAAATATCAATCAGAATGCACAGGTTTAGCAACTAGTACTCATTGTTAGAGTGAGGTTTTTCACTTAAAAGCAGTTGGCAGGATTGAACAAACTTCTCCAACCAGGAAAATCCACCACTCCTACCCCTGAAACTCTATCTGATAAGAACCAAGAAGAAATAGCTAACAACTTTAATACAAACAATTCAGGTACTAGCTAACCAACTAATCCACTGCCTGATCCTGTTTAAGCTAAAACCAACTACCCTCTCAGCAGACCTTCTACCTGCAGAATACTTGCAAATTGCTGCAGATGTCATAGCATACCCTATTTCAATATTAATTAATAGAACCAATTCCTCTTCACAAAGGAGACCAATTGCTATACTATCACCACTTGCCAAAATCATGGAAAAGTGTGTGCATAAACAACTCATGTCCTATCTCACCCAAAACAAACTACTAACTGATTGTCAGCATGGATTTAGACCCAACCCATAGCACGACCACTGCTCTCTCTCTTTTACAAAAGAAATTAACCATCGAATAACAAAAATATCTCCTCAGCCCTCTTTCTAGATATGTCGAAAGCTTTCACATGGTAAACCACCAGCACTTTCTTAAAACCTTATCAACCTTACACCTAGACACCCAAGTCCTAAACTGGTTTCAGGCCTACCTGGCAGTTATGTGGCAGAACAAACTCTCCTGCCTATTGCCGAATACTATAGCGCGCCCAACCAAGGGTCCATCCTAGGTCCACTTCTGTTCTCAATTTTTATAATGACCTTCAATATGCAGATGACTCAACTATCATCTGTTCTAATCCTATCCTTGACAACCTTCTAATAACTACTCTGCTTCACTTGAAAATTGGCTAACTACTTTTCCACCCATCCACAATCTAACAATGGTACCCTACTACCAACGCTAAACTATTAGGAGTAATTGTTGACAATAAACTACGGTTTGACATCCACATCAACCAAACTATTAAAATGGTTAACAAAAAACTTGGTTCCTTATACAGGAAACCTTCCTAACTCCAGCCGCTAGGTTAGCTGCCCGCGCTCACACCTCCTCCAATACTATATGCCTACAAGTCTGACCTCAATCGTCTTTCCACTTCTTATAATCACATTGCTAGATTCATCACTGCCCTACCTTATAGAACACATCACTGCATCAGCCTGAAAACTCCTAATCTTCTACTGAAATACCAACTCATTGAAGCATTCAAAATCCTTCAGATAACACCCTGCACTAAACAACGCTAACAAACTCTTAATACAAACCTGCAAACCTAGGTGGGGATTAAAAGAACTATTGGCTCTGTCCATGTACTAACCCTGACTAACTTTTCACACGAGTATCACAACTAGTTTCTGTCTATTCAACTAAGTGTGAATGAACCTGAATGTAATGTAATGTAATCATTTTGTATCTTCTATTGTGATTATCTGCTTACTATGAACACAATGTGATATGTCTTTACGTACCTTGATTAACCTTGTTTGGAGCTTTTCTCCCCGGGACTCCGCTGAAAATGGACATGTAAACAAATGTAAAATAAAATAAAAATAAATGTAGCAAAATAAACCTGAAAATATAGTCAGACTTGTGCCTTCATTTATGTACACACTTTCAGGGAAAGGCAGTTCAGTAGAAGGGAAAAGATAACCTTTCTGGCTAAGCATGACAGATGCAGAAATAACATTTCTCAAGGGAAAGCTACAGAATGTTCCTTTCTCAAGAGAAAGATATATGTACTTGCAATGGAATACTAGATAAAGAATAGACAATTAGACACTGTCAGGCACCTGCAAGACAAGGCCTGAGAATCAAGGCTGAGGAGGTGGTCAAGCTTACCAGAGGAAAGTTACTGAGCTGAAGTAATATGTATGTTTTGGACAGAGAAGTTAGGTGAAGTCTGATATCAGACTTGTTCAGATACCGTTATTGTACTACTTTCGTGTTTTCAGTTACTTGACATATTATGCTGCTATATGCCATTTGAATACACAGCTGTAACATTTATATCACCTGCTATTATGTTATATGTTACTCATTATAATAAACTATTATTAAGCAATCTGTGACAACAGAATTCTGATTTCTTATAATGGCAACTGAATTGGCCTGATTATGTGAAAGAAAATAATTCTCAGAACCCAGCAGCTACTCTATAACTCCATAATCAGAGACAGCTGTAGTGAGTAACCCTTTCAAGTACAGTTTCAAGTGCAGCAGCCAGCTTAACTTCAAGGTTTCATTATTGCAGCATATTTTTTACTTTTTGTTCATAGGTTACAATGATGCTTATTTTCCCATCTATTATTAGCATTTTCCAGTAAACATACTTTTCAACAGCACACCAGTGTTTTTCCAGACATGAGACTGAACTCCATACAGAATAAGGCCACCGCCGATGACACTACAGTCACTCCTTACAGAAGGAGACTTTTCAGTAGGATGCCACTAACATTCCAGATATAAGCTTCACACAGAAGAGAGATTCAGCACATGACGCACCACTTCTTCCTTATATACAGAAATTGTGGTTGTTAGACAGACTACACAGCACCAGTGTTTACTTCAGGAAAAGCCTCAAATAACTTCAATAAATCAATCAAAGCAGAACAAGGGTAGTCCAGAAATAACACACCAGCATGTAGTACAGAAAAAAAAAACACTTTAATGGTCCTGTACTACATGCTGGTGGATTACCCTTGCTCTGCTTTGGTTGAGTTTCATCTTATTTTCGTGTTTCTAACTTCAAAGAATCAACAATATTTCACAAACGTCTCAAATAACTTCAGACTCTCAAAGATATCGGTGTAAAAGACATCATTCAGTTACGTTAACAGCAACACACTTCACTACAGACTTTCAAGTTTCCAGTGTGATGTCACACAGCCAATAAAAACAAGAAGTTTACAAAAAAAAAAGCTGCGAGATGCTGGAACACATTCTTCAAGCAATTTCAAATCATAAAGTTATGTAAGAATTCATTTTTGTTAGACACTTTTAGCTAAGTCAGACAGTAAATCTCAGAAAAGTTTAAATACATCAGTAAAAGTAAACTGTATAAATATGTCAAAAAGTACTTCTACAGAAAAGACACCAGTAAATGTGTGGTTTAAAGTCAAAAATTGGGTAAAACAGTCTAAAAACTGTGTTCCAGAAATGTTCATTTAAATTTAAAGGTTATTAGTTCAGGAATGCTAAATCTTTCTAGACACAAAAGATTAAAACACAGAAGCACACTACAACAGGCACATTGTCTCATAGTTCGCAGAGTAGGTCAGCTTCTTTCAGTATAGCTTCAGCATTAAATAACACAAATTCTTGTTTACAGTCTTCAGAACTCAGTGTCAATGATAAAGCACATGTAATTCAAAATACAGTTAAGTTGCAGTATTGCAGAGACAGACGTCAACTCAGTCAATGTACCAACCATAAAGCAAACATTTGCAATGTCTCAAGTTCATGTTATTTCGCATACAGATGTTCAGAATGTAATAAATTCTAGTTTTTCAGCAAACAGTACAATTACTACACTGAGGGGGTAAGAGGGCTCAGAGTGCAGATTTTGATCAGTCTGATAAAGTAAACACCTGCATAAATGATATATGGACTTCAGGGCAAAGTAAAAAAGAAATGCATACCACTTAGTCAGTAATATGAACTGCACACACTGAAGATAAATCCAAAAGTTATTTAATATACATACAAATAAATCATTCTAGTGCCTTGGCAAACACAGCCTTCTTGGAGTCAATCGTATTACTGGCTAAGTGGTTTGTTTTCTCTTCATCATGTTTTTGGTGGTTTATTGTAAAAAATAAATGCATACCTTACCTCAAGTCAATGTTAGTCCTAGTGTTTCGGGGCAAAATACAGAAAAAACGTATTCCATAGCACAAGCCAGTGTTGTTGCTAGTTCTATAAAAAAGGATTTTCAGCTTTATCTATAAAGGGTGTGGCAATCCAGCACCAAACCAGATTACTTGTCTGTCATTGTTTAAGGTTGAAAGAACTGACAATATTTCATTGTTTACAGAAAATGTATGGAATAATATATTGCTTAATGCAGACAAATCAATTTCAGTTACAAATAGATGTCTACTAGAAGACACAAATGCAGTTTTATCAGGATTTAAAGTATCAAAGATTACATCAGTTAATAGTTCCAAGTGTAACAGCTCCGTACTAGGTGTGGATATGACATCAGATTAACTTGTTGTTTTAGACTTCAATAACAACATTTTATGAAAACATAAAATGCTACAGAATGTATAGTAGTGCACACAGATGACACTTGTAAAAATTCATATGTAATAGATTGTGCAAATGTACAGAATTTGAAGAGATGGCTACATACGATGGGAACATGCAGATTTATGGGTTAAAGATAAAATTAATTCCAGTTCAGCTGACACAGCTGAAATGCAAAGAAAGACATATTGGGAGTGGCCAGTAGAAAAAAAGTTTACCATTCTGGAAGCAGATGTTGTGTAGGGTATACTATAAATGACAGTCAAGTTAATTTACAGAGTAAAGGGTTTATAGTTACAGATCTGGCAAATTAAATTTTCTGTGTTATTGCTTTATTTAGCAGACATTGTCAAGACCTTTGAATTATGGTAGTAAAGTGTTGCAATACATAAATAATTTCTTGATGCAGAGACAAAAAAAATAACAGATATTAAATGATGTTTTGCTAGTTTACAGAATGTAAAATTTAAAGTAAATTTTAGAAGTGACAGTATAGTCAAAAAGAAAAGAGTGCATCAAAAATATTGTGTGTCATTAAAGCCACAGGTTCAACTCTATACTAAATGAAGAAACTTCACATACTTGTATAAACGATAGACAAGTAAAGTTCCAGAAATAGATCAATTCAACTCTAGTAATAAATGTGTATATGTAAATGGTTCAAGACTGTATATATTTGATGCAGAAACTACAGTTTATCAAGCATACCAGTGTCACAGACTTGCGTAACTAACTGGGTTATCAGATTACAGGCCCACACAGTGAGCTGCATTAGACAGTACTGTATGCCATAAACAGTATGGTAAAGATCAGTTTAAAATTCTTAGTAACAGTTTATTCCGTTATAGTTCTTACTATTTATCCAAGAAAACTGTACAGTAATGACAAATTCTAGCAGCACACAGTAGTACTGAAAGAATTAAATGATGTCAACTAAAGAAATGGCTATGGTATGACCTGAGGATCACAGAGTAAATGTAGAAAGTTCAACAGTCAAGATTAATTTTACAAAGGTGCAAAAATACAAAAAAAGTTACAATATTAATACAGTGTCAGATTACTACCTTAGTTTCATTTGAGGTTATGTTAGGAAAAATAATGCCACTAAGGTTTCTGTTTGATTTAATAATAAAGTTACAGCCTTTCCATTTCACTGTAGTACATTATCAGTTCAGTTACAAACTTCCAAGAATGTATTTATTAGTAACATAGGTTTAGTTCAATATAGTACATTATGTTTATTTCATGCAGGAAAATGTAAAAGTCACGGCAACAAGCAATGGTAGCAGTTTATAATTGTTAAAGATGCAAATGTTATTTTAAGGACCTGATACTGCCTTTTTTTTTGTTTGTTTGTTTTTGTTTTGCAAATATTGCTAAATACTTTCCGGGCTGATTTTCCAGTTTGATTCTAAATACAGTCAAGAACATTAGCCACTCAGCCTTGCACAAGAGATGGAAAAAGGGAGGTTTGGAAGGCCTAACATAAAATGGACCTAGGAAAGGACACTTGGACATTAAAGCAGCCCTTCCAATACCTCAGCAGTGCAGAGTAAGGCCTAAACTTGGCTAGAGCTGTGGTATACAAGTCATCTCCAGAAAAAAACAGTTATTTCTTCAATGTTTGTTTAAACATGTTTTAGTAATCTAAGCAAAAGTATTCTTTAAAGTTAAAATATGTCAGTTAAAGCAAGTATATAAATGCTCTCATGTTTTCAGACAGTTGTATACCAGTACTAGTTTTCAGTTAATGTTTTCATCTGTGTTCAAGTAACACTGACAGAAAAGGTATTCCTTTAGTATTAGTTCAGTTTGTTCCAGAATATAACATTTATACACAACTATTTTACATGTTGAGTATAAATATGTTTCACTCTAATGTAAATTTCAGTCAAGGATCAGAATATGACATTCATATGCATTTATACATTTCTAGCAGCATTACTAGACAGTTTACAACATGCAATTACACCACACTTCACAGAATTCAATTAGTTTTAAAGGTAAAGTGAAAGAATTATTTGTGACAGGCTTATTACAATACGTTTTCTAAAAATAAGTAGTATATCAATAATCAGCAACTGAGTGTGGTATACTGAAGCTTTACCGATGGTTGGTGAAGCCAGAGTGATTAAACAAAAGCAACCATGGGTAAATCTTCAATATATCACACCCAGGAGTTGGTTATTGCTATTATACAATGACATTATTTAAGAAAAAAATTACTTGCTTTTCTTAAATAATGTTTCTGTATAATGTCTCTGTGGTGTTCTACCACTTTCTTTAAGTATCCTGCCCTTTCTGGATGTACTGAGCATGCATATGGGACTTACATTCCCACGTTTATGCAATTTGTCAGACCCTTGGAAAGGAAGCACCAGAGAAAGGAAGATATTCATTGCTTCTTTATTTAAAAAAAAAATTGAAATGTGGACAGTTCAGAGGTATGAGTGAGGCAGGGCATAAATACAAAGAAAATCAGTTCACATATGCTGCTATATGCCATTTGAATATGTTGTTGTGACATTTATATCTGCTGCTATTATATGTTACCCACTACAATAAATTATTATTAAGCAATCTGTGGCAACAGAACTCTGATTTCTTATACTCATCATGTGATGTGGCCTATGTTTGTTATTGGCTTAAGTTAGGTATAAAAGGCAGCCTATCCCAAGGGTAGGCTTGGGAAGAGTAGGCTCTATGTCCCAGAGTTTTCATATGGCCAGGGTATTCAGGGCAAGTGGATAAAGCAGACATTTATTACAGGATTATAAAGGTGCCTTACACAGAAAGAGAAATTGTGAGGATTTGAAAAACATGAACATGTTTAGCTGCACGACACAGGACTGACTCCTTGTATTTCAGATATATAACATCCTTAGCAAATAACATCCTGAAATGATCAACAGACCCTCAGATACCTTTGTCTAATTTCCCCAAATCTTTTGGGTTTCTAATACCATGATGGGTGTAAAATATTATTCTCACAGTAAAATAATATTAGCAGAGAGTTAGGCTGACAACACAGACACCGTACCACTGTATCCGCTATTATTTATTTGCATCAGTGCAAATTCTTGCCAAACAGTTCATACTGTCAGAGTTATTTCAATTCTATTATAACACAGCTAGACAGACTGATGAACACTAAATCCAAGGACAACCACAAAGCATTCTATAGCTATGTCAAGAATCTAGATGGCAACACCCAGATCTGCTCTGAGTTACAGCACAAAGGCACGAAAATTACAGAACCAACTGATATTGCCAACATCCTGGCAGATGGGTTCAGTGCTAACTTTACCCCCCTCTCACCCCCTATAGGGCCCATATCTATACAAGAAGAATGCGGAGTCCCTGTAATCACAACTATGCAGGTAAAAGCTGCACTCTCTAAAGCCAAAAACACAGCATCCATGGGACCGGACAACATCCCAGGCTGCGTTTTACACGAACTTCAGAATGAACTGGCTCCCCATTTAAGCACCATTTAAGCACCATGTTCAATAATAGCCTCGCATCAGGCTTTGTACCCACTGAATGGCGCACAGCAACAGTTATCTCACTCCACAAAGGGGGAGCCACCACTGATCCCGGGAACTATTGACCTATTAGCCTATTATCTGTAGCGTTTCAGGAATTGATTGCTCTTTTCAACAAAACGGGGCTTGATATGTTAGATATCATTATACGGAATAATGATATCAAATTAGCGGACTTACAGGAGCAGATTAGTCAACTACATGTAAGTATAACTACTGATTTGTTGTACGAACAACACCAGGCTAATTTTAATAGGGCATTGAGTAATATTGAGTCATTTGTTACTAAGAATATGGCGAAAAAGAAAAAGAAACTGGAAAGGGATAGCTCTGATTACAAAAATAAAAGAGCGTATCCGCCTGGTGCTAGAATGAATGGTTTTAATTTGAATTTTACAAATGACAATGTTAACAACGAAACTGAAAGTTTGAGTTACAACGAGGATGTAGGGGACAATGATACTTTTTTAGAAATGGAGAACGGCCCTCGGAGATCAGAGAGGCTTCGGAACAGGGGTTTGACTGTGAGAGAAGCACAACAAAACTATCACAGGGGTGGGAGAATGAACAGGAGGGGGAGATATTGACTGACAATTTTGGCAATGGTGATGTTATTTTAGAGACTTCCAAAGACAATACTACACAAAGACCCACGCAAATGGAATTTTGTGTAGGTAGAGAGCCATGTTTCTCACACGACAGTGACTTTGATGGTGACAATTTTGTGGACACGTTCATAAGGAGTGATGATGATATATTTGTGACCAATGTTGTAACATATGATGAGGCCATTGATGTAAATATGTTGGACAGGAATTGTCCATTACATAGTAACAAGGAAATGGTCATTTTTCAAGGTCTCAAACATCAGTTACTAAAGAAAAATGGGTACTGTATTTACAATTACACTGATATAGTTGTTGGAGAAACACATTTTGAGTTGTTTAGTAAGGGTGTGAGTTTTGTACCACTTTTTAGAGTGGACATAGCTCAGGTTTTATTAGATTTCAAAATGTTTACAAGACAAATGCATTTAAAAATGTTTTTCGCAGCTAATGGAAGAGGTGTAACCAGTGAAAACACTGGGGTTGTTAACAAAACAAGTATGTTTAAAAGAAAAAGTGCATTTATACCACCTTTTAATTTGGAGGTGATGGGTTTTGAAAAGCTTGTCGAAGTACAGATACGAAAATGTTTGGAGAATGTTTTTTTATTTAATGACAACCTTTCAAAGCAGGAGAGAGAGTTGTTGGACTCCCTTAAAAAATCTGGTCAGTACAGGTTCATGAAACCAGATAAGGGGGGAGGAATGGTTGTTATGTCAACTATTGATTATATTTCTGAAATTTCTGCAATTTTGAATGGTGATGATACTTATGCCATGGTCTCGAGGGGCGAGATTAATAGGGCATATTATAAAATTGATGTATTTTTACATGACGCATTATTTCAAGGTAATATTAACGAAGTGGAGTATGATTACTTGAATGTTAATTTTCCAAGAATACCTACTTTGTTTGGTATCCCTAAGGTACATAAAGGGCTGATAAGTTACAATTTAGACCTATTGTATCAGCCAAGGGATCCAAAACAGAAACCTTAGCTTCATTTATTGATTTATCAGTTAAGCCTATTATAAATCTAGTACCACACATCATTAGAGACTCATGGCACTGCCTTGATAGAATAAAGAATTTGGAGAGAGGGAACAGTGATTTTGGGTTTCTCACTATTGACATTGTAAACTTATTTTCGGTCATTCTGCATAGTCTAGGTTTGGAGATGTTTTTTGAAGCAATTACAAAGGATGGATTGTTGGAAGGTACAAAAGCCAATTTCATATGTGATTTGATGGAATTGGTGCTTAAAAACAATTTCATTATCTTTGAAGGTGACTTATTTCAACAAATGTCAGGAGTGGCGATGGGTGCAAGATGTGCGCCAGCATTTGCTAATGCTGTTTTGCTTACATGGGAGAGAAAGCACATTTTTTTCATCTGATAGATACATGAGAAATATATTAATGTACAACAGATTTTTGGATGACATTTTAATTTTATGGAAAGGTGATGAGAGTACTGCGGCTGAGTTTGTTGAGTTTTTGGGTACCAGAACAGAATTTTTGAAGTTTACATTTCAATGGGATAAAGATAGGATTAATTATTTGGATCTGACTATTAGTAAAACAGTTAGAGAATTTGAAAGTAATATTTTCAGAAAAGAGAATTATTCAAACTCACTATTACACTTTTCTAGTTGCCATCCATTTCACCATCGCAAAGGAGTTGTTAAAGGACAAATGGTGAGAACCTCAAGATTGGTTAGCAATGATGTACAATTTAGAATGGAGCTTTTTAAATTGATAGGAATGTTCTTAGATCATGGGTATCCACTTAAGCTCCTACTAAGTGTTAGAAGGGATGTGTTGAGGGAAAGGAAAGGGAGATATGCACCTGTTCTTTACACTGGGTTAGGACAAATGAAAGAACAGAATCCTGATGATGTAATAAAGGGGTCTGATATAAAGATGATTGTAAAGTACAACCCTAAATCACCTGAATTGATTGATATTATAAAAAATATTTGGAATTTTACATTAAGTGATGAGATCAAGAAAATACTGGGTTTAGAACCAGTTTTTGTACATAGTAGGGGGGACAATTTAAAAGGTATCTTGGAGAGAAAAAGTAAGAGTCAGTATAAATCCATCATGAAAAAGTGTGGCTTTTGTAGATGGTGTAGGTATATCAACGAGGGTAGTTATGTATGTGTATATGGCTACAAGTACACCATCTCTTGTCCAGGACAATGTAATTGCTGCACGAAGAATATAATTTATTTGGCATCATGTTCATCTTGTGAGGCATACTATGTGGGTAAGACTATTAGAAGGTTGCAGGACAGAATTGCAGAACATGTTAGATCTATCAGGAAGAAGGACAAGCACAATGCACTTTATTTACACAGTACTAAATGTTTGAATTTTAACAAATTTACATTTTTTGTGATAGGACGTGTTTTGGATTGTGGAGAAGGGGGAGATATAGTCAACAAAGTGGGGGCTTTAGAAACAGAATGGCAACTAAGATTGGATGCCTGTAGGCCCCCGGGCTTGAATGACTATATTTCGATCAAACCCATGTTAAAATTAAGGTCTCAGTTATTATGAAGAGTCTAGATAATGGTTACATGGGACCTAATGATTATGGGCATTAAATGCATATATCTCATATATAGAAGTGGTAGTTTTATATGCACAAGTTTTTTTAGGTAGTTTTTAAGGAAGTGTTTGGTATTTCATTTGGTTGCTAATATGAAAGTATTAATGTGTTATTTATTTGTTTTTAATATTTATGAGGTTGTGTATAAAGACATTATTATAACATTAGGAATTAATATCAGACATACTATTTTATGAAAATGACATCACCATGTACGAGTTATAGAATTTATAATTGTTTATTTTTTCACTCATTTTCAATTGTTGTTTTTAATTTAGCGTTATGTAGATATGTAGTAATGATTTGAGTAGTTGAAACAATTTATTTGTAAAGGACATGGGGTTTTGTATGTAGGGGTGTGTGTTTTATGAATTGTTCCAATGAGCTTTGAGTGCACATTATATAAAGAGTATCTAAATGTAAGATAAACGACTCTGAGGAAGCCAGATTGCTGGCGAAAGTGCTTAGTCGTGGTTCTATTTTAATAAATATACATTATTTGTGAACTTGGATGGTTCGGTTTCAGTTTCAAGTTTCAACGTTGCTTATAGTGGATTGGACTGCACTTTGTGGTTGCCGTACTTTTTTTATATTGACCTATTAGCCTGACGAGCCTGGTCTGCAAGGTCATGGAACTATCATCATTCAACTCATAAACAAAGACATTAGTAACCTCCAAACTCTGGATCCCACCCAGTTCGGGTTTGTGAAAGGCAGGTCATGCCTCCTGAACCTGATCGACTTCTTTGAGGCAGTCACCAAAGCCGTGGATGAGGGTAAGGTGGTTCAAACAGCCTATCTTGACCTCACCAAGGCTTTCAACACCATCCCCCATTCTGGAATTATAGCTAAACTCGCTAAACTAGGTATAAATCCCTATGTCACAAGATGGGCTGCCAGCTGGCTCACTGACAAAACCCACACTGTAAAAGTTGCAGACTCCAAATCTGACCTCAAAGCAGTGACAAGTTGAGTACCACAGGGTTCCGTCCTGGGACCTCTCCTGTTTGGTATCTACTTCTTTGAAGTACAGACTAACACAGAAGGCCTCTGGCTGATGAAGTTCGCAGATGACTGCAAACTAGGAGCCATAGTCAAGTCTCCAAATGATGTGGACATCCTATAGAAGGGCCTCACTGAGGCAGATGCCTGGTGTCAGAGCCATGGCCTCATGCTCAATGCCAAAAAGTGCAACATCATCCCCTTTGGTAAATACCACATAGGCAGCAATCTACTTAAAACCAAATGTGTGATAAGAGACCTTGGGACCCAGGTAGACAGTAGCCTCTGCTTTGATAGTCAGGAAGTCCTTCTATGTAGCACCCCTCATCATAAAAGGGTTGTCATCCAGGAAAAAAGAGGTCATTGTTCCCCTCTACTCATCACTCAGACCCATTATAGAGTACAATGCCCCTTTTGGAATGTACCTCACAAGACATCTGCAGCAGTTGGAAAGGCCAAAGTACCACCTCTCTCAAAGATGATTACTGGCCTCAAACAAATGCCCTATACTGACTGCCTCAAAAAACTCCAGCTTTACTCCATAGCATATTGCCTACTCCGAGGTGATCTCTGCCTAACATATAAAGCTATGTCAAACCCAGAGCTGTTGGACATGCTACACCTAAAGAAATCCCAATCCCTCCAAGCTACATGCTCAAGGGACCTAAACCTTGTCACCACAATAAACAGGACATGCTGGAGGGATAGATTCCTGTTCCAGAGACTTCCTATACTCTGGAACAAGCTACTCATCTATGTCAAGCAAAGTTCTTCATTAGCACTCTTCAAGAAAAATCTTGATGAGTGGATGGGAAATAGGAAATACACCCTGGGGATCACTTCTGTGTCTCTGCTGGACAGTGGCACAGGAAAATAACTTTCTTGGGTGGCGTAAGCCATGGAACCTTGCTGGCTAGGCTTAAGTAGGCCCTTGGGCCAATAGCCTAGTACCTACCTATAAACCTATGAACAGTCCAAAAACATCACTAAAGAGTGAAAATTATTGTCCAGTTTATGTACTCTTTTAAATGTCAACCAACGTTATTTTTAATGCCCTTGTGACTTGTTCTTCTGGTGTGCATGAGTTATGTCCTTCTTTGATTATGCTGTATCTGAAGACTTCACAAAAAGTCTCTCCACGTCATATTTGCATCACTTGAAGTGTCTGCATTTTATTTCATTTATTTCTGCATCTGAAAGCTCAAAGAGAGTCAACTTCCTTTTTTTCTATAAAAGGATGCCTTTACAGTAAGCCCACAGCTATATGTTGTTAATAGCTAAGCTGAACATTTACAAGAAATTAACTGTTCTTGCAAAGCAAGCCATATTTTCTTTTACTGCACACACAGTATAATTTTGGGGAAAGCATTTTAATTTATACAATCTCTATCAATACCCCATTTTTAATAAAAACAAGAAAATTGTAAGACAATTTACAACCCAATATGATCTCTAGTGCTTTGAATCCCTTGGTCTGTTGCAACAAACGAATCCCTTGCATTCAATGCTATCTCTTCATACAATATTACATTACCAATGGCTGTTACTTGATTAATACTTTTATTAACACAACTCTTATAATGACGATAAGAGCAATTAATGCGGAAATTATAATACCCCACCATAGACACATAGCCGTTTTTACTTATTTATTTTTAACTGCTTTCATGCTTGCTTAAATAAGTTGTCAGCCTTGCAGTTACACAGAAGCATTTATTTCAAAATCTTGTCAAGTTAACCCTTGCTTTACAAGGCAAAACCTTGTATTAGAAACAAGCATTTTTTTGCATTGCATTATACATTTAACTTCATTACTGCTATGGGAAAAGAATATTTAAAAAAAACAATTTACAGAAAAATGTGATCCTCTGTACTTAATAGTCTTTCTTCATTGTTGACAACAGTTACTTGTTTGACAGTTTTATAACACATCTCCTCTGTTATATCTGAGACAGCTCCATAAATTGCATTTGCTATCAACTTTGTAACTTTCTATATTGCCTTAGTGGCACCATACCAGTGAAACAATTCAGCTCACGAAATAACACCATTTCCTTTGTCCAACTGTTTTAAAATCTTTTTTTATCATGAACCTCTCTCTTTTTCTGGTGAATTTTTTACCATGTCCTCTGGTAATGTGTGAGTAATTCTCTACTGGAACTGCATACTTTGTGTAACAGAATTTCTCTTCTTTCATCTCTTCCTTAAAAGAAGTATTATGTGTTAACTCCCATGCTGTTTTTTTTTTTTTATACTCAAGCTGTTTCACATGACCAGAGTTGGTGTAAAGTAGCAACTGTCCCTTTCTTTTGAAAACCTTTAAACATAAAACTTGTATGTGTAACCTGTATAGGGACTGCATGTAATAGCACTTTCCCTCTGTAAGGAATGTGGCTAAAACCCCAACAATTTGACTTGTTACGTGCCTTTGCAAACACATTTTGCATGTCCAAAAATATATTGAAATCAGGTATCCGATCATGATGTCCCTGTCTTCATGATCTATTATATCTGAGTATCTCTCCCCATTTTTTCTTTGCAACTGTTTTATTTGCATACATTTTTTTAGATTGCCTTGTCCTGTCCATAGATTGCTATTATTGAAACAAATTTAAACTTTTTTAAGACTAAGAGACTGTTACTGTACTGATACTGTTTGATTGTTATTAACTTACACTGATTTTTATGAATCAACATGGTGTGCTGTTTTTGCTTGGATTTTTATTAGCTGAAAAATGCTATTTGTCTAAGTTTTTATTAAGTTTTTTTAATGACTCTGTACTTTACTACCTATTCCTGTGTATTATTGCCAGGATGGCAGTTACACTAGTTTGACTAATGGTGTTCTTTCTGTACTAGTTTGTTTATAAGACTGCTTGCAGTTATACTTTATGTAAGATATTCTTTTGAAAATATGACATTACATTCACTGCTTTTACCAATATTGATACTGTTTGCTGTATGCATAAGCTGTCTTTGGAGACATACTATATTTTTAATGTGGGGGGAGCTGACCCTCTCTTGTTACCATAGAACCTTTTGTCATTTAGGATTTGTCATAGGTACTGCCTTAAATGTTACTTCATTTCCAGATGTAGATGTGGACTTACATACCTAACATTTAATTGCATTGTTTAGTTTTCTATATACCATTTGCATTACTGTAAATGTATTTACTGTATCTGCATTAACTTTACTCTGTGTCTGTAGGTTATTTCTGTGTTTATTCTGAATCCGTCCTGGCTTATTAAACCAGTAAAGTATTATTTATTTTTCTGCCTCCTTTGTTTAATTAATTTGCATTGAGTTTAGTATACTAACATTGTCTTCCATTGCTTTAAAAGATCCCTGTACTTTGCTGCCAAATGATAACTTGTGTTCTGTTATTTTATTGCTTGTATTGCCTGCCATGATCTGGGTTATAGGGAGGATTATTCCCATATTCTACTGGTCATAATTTACCATTTTTATTATACTGTTAGTGTTTGTAATTACCCTTTTTAGTAAGGCAAGGAGTTTGTCTTTCCTTCTGTTTATTGCTTATCTCTTTTTTTCTGTGTACCCTGATGTTTGCAGGTTATTTGCATACATGCTCTTTTTTACTTATGATTTACCTGTTCCAAATGTTTTATATACCTCTTTATATCCTCTCCCGCCTCTTTGGGGACTTGATATTGCTTCTGAAAAGGTGGAATGTAATCCGAAGGATTACCTACACTCACTGGTACTGCTGACTTACCACAGTCTGTCTTTGATGTAGCCCATAAGGGCTGAAATTGTGATTTGATTTGCTCCCATGTATCCTGCAGTTGTGAATGTCTCTTGGTAATGTCTTTTTTATAGTTACTTATGTCAATTACAAAGCAAGGAAATTCCTGAGCTGTATTCCAACTGTCTTCTGCTGTGGCTGACCATAAAACCTTGTTATTGAAATCAATTACTATTCCCAGTTTGCCGAGAATATCAACCCCAAGCATTGCTGTTCCGCAGCTGGAATTCATAAGAAATGTACCCTGTATTGAAGATTCATTTTCTGTGAAACATATTCTAACTGGCTTACTGCTTATGGCCATGCAAGTGCTACTATCAAAGCCTTGAAAATAAAAAGAAGTTATGTACTCAACATAACGTTCCATCTGAGTAGGTAACTTCATTTGTCAGCAACCTGTGGGTATCGGATCTGAGCTGGCAGCTTTCCAAGCTAAAGTTCTGAGCTCTCAGCTCCTCCCCCTTATCCATAATACCCTGATACCTCACTCCAGTCCTCAGATCGAGTCTGCCATATTATCTACCAACAACAGTGAAACATACCTGAAAGAGAAACTGTAACCTGATGCGTGACAGAAGGAAAAACATTCCATCATGAAAAAAGACCACGAAACAGGCTAGGGGGAGGGAGGATCGGTTGCTGACAAATGAAGTTACCTATTCAGATGGAACGTTATGGTGAGTACATAACTTCTTTATCTGAAGTAGTTAACTTCATTTGATCAGCAGCCTGTGGGACAGAGTCCCCAGCTACCCAAACCTGGGAGGTCCTCAAGGAATATCAAAGAGGAGTACTGCAGAGCCAAAGGTTGCCCTACCTCTGGATATCAGATCCAGCTTGTAATGAGAAATGAAGGTATGAGACGAGGCCCAAGTAGCTGCTGAGCAGGAACCCTTGACCAAAAGGCCGCAGAGGTAGCCATAGAATGGGTAGAGTGAGCACGAACCCTCAAGGGTTCTGGCCGATCGGAAGCTGTATATGCATGTGAGATGCAGTGGGTTATCCATCTAGCTAAGGTAACTTTTGTAATAGGCTTGCCTAAAGGAAGGCTTAGCAAAACACACAAAAAGTTGCTCCGATTTGCGAGAAGCAGCTGTCCTGTGCAAGTAAAATCGCAATTGTCTATGCACATCCAACAAGTGCAGTCTGTATTCCCCTTTGTTCTGAAAGTTGGGGAAGAAAACAGGCAAACTGATGGTTTGATTCATATTGTTCTCAGAGGTACCTTAGGCAAGAACGAAGGATTAGTCCTGAGAGAAACTCTGTCCTTATGGAAGACCAGATACGGGGTTTTGTACAGAGGGCTTGAAGTTCAGATACTCTTCTAGCTGAAGTAATTGCAACCAAGAAGGCAGTCTTCCAAGATAAAAATGTTAAATCGATGGAAGCTGCAGGTTCAAAGGGTGGACCAGTTAGCGCCTGCAGAACTAAGGTTAAGTCCCATGTGGGGAGCCACATTCTTTACCGGAGGCCTTAACAGAAAAGCACCTTTCAAAAAGGTCTTGCATATCTTAGCGGAAGCTAAGGTACCAAGGTTGTCCCCAATGTGGAAATGGGAAATCGCAGCCATCTGAACCTTAACAGTAGAAGCACTGGCCCCTTGATGAAAGATTTGGGACAGAAATTCAAGAACTGTTGGAATGGGAGCTGTAAAAGGATCCAACTCCCTATGTTTGGCCCAGATGGAAAAACGCTTCCATTTACTCTTGTAGATCTTCCTGGTAGAAGGTTTATGCGCCACTACCAGAATAGATTTTACGGAGGATGAGATACCAGGAGTCCTAGCCATTAGTGGAACTGGATCAACCAAGCTGTGAGTTTGAGGTCATCCAGGTTTGGAGTTTGCAATCCCGAAGGATGAGAGATCAGATCCGGAATGGGATCCAAGACCCAAGGAGGGGCTATGATGTGAGACCGCAGGTACGGGAACCAGATCTGGCAAGGCCAGTATGGGGCTATGAGGATTATTTTGCTCCTCAGCCGATTAACTTTCTGCAGAAAGTTTGTTATTAGAAGAAGAGGAGGATAAACATACAGAAGACCAGGTGGCCAAGCATGAACCAGAGAGTCTCTGGGACTCTTCCCCGGTGGGGGAATTAGAATGAAAACCCTGCTGCATTTTGCGTTTGAAGGAGACGTGAAGAGATCTCAGCAAGGCTGACCCCATCTGAGGAAGATCTTTTTCGCTACTAAGGGGTTTAGAGACCACTCGTATGGTGTGAGGATCAAACAACTCAGTTTGTCCGCTAGTATGTTGGACCAACCCGGAATGTGTGTTGCTATCAGAAAGTGGTTGGTGGCAACCGCCCATTCTCAAACTCTCACAGCCTCTTGACAAAGAGGGTAAGACCTGGTTACTCCCTGTTTGTTGATGTACCAGACTACCGCCATGCTGTCTGTCTGAATTGCAATGGTTCCCTGAGGAAAAAGGTCTTGAAGGGCTTGCAGTGCTACAAGCACCACCCTCATCTCCAGAACATTGATATGCAGAACGGTCTCTACAAGGGTCCACATGCCTTGGATGGTTCTGCCCATGCAATGCCCCCCCACCCGAGGCAAGAAGCGCCCGTGGTCAGCGTGGTTTGGGGTTGAAGCATTACAAATGGTCTCCCTTCTCGGAGCTCTCGGGAATGGAGCCACCAAAGAAGGGAGTCCCTGCAAACCCTGATTAGGGGAATTGGTGAATCCAGTGGGTGAAGGAGCAGGGACCATTGGACCTAAAGGGCCCACTTGAAGTACTCTCATGTGCAATCGAGCAAGAGGTGAAAGGCTGATGGCTGCCGCCATGGATCCTAGGGCTCTCAGGACTAAATCCACGTGTGGGGCTGGGGACTGTAGCAGCGCTATTATGTGGAGTGACTAGGTGTGTAACCTGTCCATTGTCAGAAAAGCCCTGGACTGAAGCGTGTTTATCCTGGCCTCTATGACATCCAGAACTTGAACAGGAAGAAGAGATGATTTCCTGAAATTTAGGGTAATACCTAGATGATGAGCCATCAGTAAAGAATAATTCCTGGCAGAAGAGAGTAGATGACTGGTGGGGGTGGTGAGGAGCCAGTCGTCTAGGTATGGGAAGTCCTGAATTCCCTGAAGTCTCAGGTGGGCTGCCAAAACTGCCATGACCTTGGTGAACACCCTGGGGGCTGTGGTGAGGCTGAACGGAAGAACCCTGAACTGATAATGACTGGCCCCTAGCCGAAAGTGGAGAAACCTTCTGGTTCGTCTGTCCATGAGAATATGGTAGTATGCATCCTTGAGGCCTATGGAGCACATCCAGTCATTCTCCTGCAGGAGGGGGAGAACAGATTGTAGAGTGACCATCCAGAATTTCTCTTTGGCAATGAACAGGTTCAGAGTAGACAGGTCGAGAACTGGCCTTAAGTCCCCCATCTTTTTTGGCACCAAAAAGAACCTGGAGTAATTGCCCAACCCGGACTGCTCTGGGGGGACGTGCTGGATGGCTCTTTTTTCTAGCAACTTCTGTATCTCTGAAGCTGCAGCCTCCCTCTGATTGGGTGGAACATCGGGGAGGTGCTTCATTAGTGGGGGAAGATTCATGAAGGTGATAGAATAACCTCTGGATATTATTCAGAGCACCCAGTGATCTGTAGTAATGGACTCCCAACTTGCTAGATGCTACAAAAAATGCCCCCCTGACTGCATCCAGAGAGGGACAGTTGGGCAACCCCTCAGGGCTGCTGCGTGGGCCAGTCGGAGAAGGGTTCTCTCGACCCGAAATTCTTTGGCCCCCCTCTGCCTCTGGGCCGGCGTCCACCCTGTCCTCCTCTGCCTCTGAAGGATGAAGGGTCCAGAGCGGGACGGGACTGCTGAGATTTCCGGAACCGCATTTTCTTTTGTCCTCTCTGGTTCCTTGAGAAGGACCTTTGAGGAGCAGAGAAGCAGATTCTGACAGCAGATGGTGTCTTCCCGTCTTTTTCGCTCTGGAGTAGCGTGTCGCAGACGGTCTTGCCGAATAGCGTAGAACCATCAAAGGGTGCGTTTGCAAAGGACGCCTTGAAGGGTTCCGCAAAGTCGCAAAGATGGAGCCAGGCATGGTACCGCAAGGCGACCCCTGCTCTGCTAACCCTAGCCACCCCCTCCATGGCATGGGAGAGAAGCCGCATAGAAGTGTTTGATATTGACTTCAGAGTGGCCATGCGAGCTGAGAAGGTCCATTTATCCTCGGCCGCCATGGACTCCGGGGGAGACCCAGCGTATTTCTTCATCAGATCCCACTGAACCCTAATTACGTGTGCCAGATAATTCAGTGCCCTTATACAAAAGGTGGCTGAAGCGGACATCCGCTTTCCAATGCGATCCATCGTCCGAGATTCCTTATCAGGAGGATGGAGCGAGGAACTTTCTTGCGCCAGTTCCTTCTTGGTGGCCGCCACAACCACCATGGCATCTACCGGGGAACTTTTATTCCACGCCGGCTTGTCAGAAGGGGGACTAAGAATTTTATCCGGTCTCCTGGGAATTGGCTCCACAGTGTCCGGCTCCTTCCAACCCTGGTAGTTATCAAGTCTACCAGGGGGTCGGCCGGAGGGCACAGCCAAGAGGTAGATGGGCCTGTGTCAAATGCCTCCAGAAACACAGACTCATCCGAGGAAGGTTTCTGGGCTGACCACCCCCCTCTTATGCGCAGCATCTCCATAATGCTTCCAAATGAGACGTCCTCAGGGGGTGACCTGGGGGAATCTTCCCCTTCCTCTAAGTCCGTGTCCACTGTGAGAGACTCGGGTGAGTCCAAGTGCCTCCTCTTACACTTCCGTTTGTGAGGGACCTCCTCAGCGGGACTGTCCAAGGAGGGCTCACCAACAGGGTCCTGTTCCTCTATGGGAACTAACTGGGGCGCAGACGCAGGCTGTCCCTGAGGCTGGATGATGGAAGACGGGCCCATATGCAAGGGAGTGAAGGGAGGATCCGTAGTACGGACCGGGGACTTCGAACTCCTCAACAGCACCCTCTCCACCACATCGAAGGCCGAAGGTGACCCACTCTCCCCTGGCTCCGAGAGTAGTCCCCTCAGCTCCGACGTGAGGACCAGTGTCGGAGCCGATGCGATCGGACCCGAAAGGGAAGTGTGCTCCAACAGCAATGGAGCCGAAGACACACACCCCCCTGCAGATCTGAAGCTCGGCTGTCAGCCCCGAGAGCTCAGATCCGAAAGACGACCCGATAAACTCGAGGGTAAGGCCGGCGTCGAAGTAGCAACTACTATTGGCGCAGACTCCCCGGCTCCGAGACGACTCGGATTCAACGGCTCCAAAACCCGATAGTGGATTGGAGAAGGAGCAATGGGCACAAAGAAAGGGGCTGAGCTCCCTCACAGAGGGGGGGGGGGCAGGAGCACTCCCATCTGCATCTGGGCCTGCAGGAATCGACGCATCATCCGGTCTATATCTGCGTCGGACAGACTCCTTGTAGACCTAGAAGAAGTTGTCGAGGCGGGTCGGGAAGGCCGCCTAGATGACTTCAAAGGTGACCGGGACTCCTCCTCCGGCTCCGGAGAGAAGCATGGAGAACGGAGCCGAGAGGGGGAAGACCTGGAAACCCATATAGGGGAACAAGTCAATTTAGCTGGCGGCGCCAAAGGAACTGATTTGGCCCGCCGCTTATGGCTCTTGTGCTTATCCTTGTCCTTTTCACTATGTCTTTTCTCTTTACTGGAAGAGTCCCCCTCTCCCTGGGAAGCAGCGGGAGGTTGAGTCCCAGCCAGGGGTGGGGGAGCTGAAGGCTGGACAGTTGCAGCCGCGACTGGCACCACTGAGGGAGAGGAGGAAGAAGAATCCGAGGGTAAGAGTCCCGCCAAGATTAGCTTGTTCCTCCTGTCCCTCAGAGCCCGGGGGTTAAAGGCTGCACAAAACTGACAGCCGGATGTTAAGTGGGCTACCCCCAGGCAAAGAACGCACTGAGTGTGGTCATCCGCTGGGGACAGCTTATGACCACACACAGCACATTTTGAAAAAATGGCCTTAGGACCCTCGGCCATCACACACAAGCACACGCCCTGACACACAGTAATGGGAAGGGAAAAAAATATTAATTTTTCCACAAAAAATTTATAAAAATATGGTTTAACTAAACTAAGGGCTACTATACAGACACACACACCGAAAAAAAGTATTTATCTGAGAAAACCTACCTAAATTCCTCTCACGGTAAGAGCTCGTCCCTAATGCTTCAGAAGCCATGGTAAACAACATCTGAGGACTGGAGGGAGGTAGCAGGGCATTATGGGTAAGGGGAGGAGCTGAGAGCTCAGATCTTTAGCTTGGAAAGCTGCCGGCTCGGATCCAAGGTCGGATCCGATACCCACAGGTTGCTGATCAAATGAAGTTAACTACTTCAGATGATTTGTTGAACTTATTTACAGTTAACTGTTTGTTAGTGACTGAGACTGCTGCCTCTGTATCAAGTAGGACATCTTTCCATAGTGTCCCCTCCATACGTTCACTAATGGCCATCCGTTCTTTTCACATTTAAAATTTGTGAGAAAGGTTACTGGGGGGGGCACACCCCTAATCAGAATCATATTCATTCTGATCTGTTTTCCTGGGTATGTCTCTGATTACACAGACTGCATGTTCTGTTCCCTGTTGACTGTCAGTGTCTTCCCTGTGTAATGTGTGCTTTGTACTTTCAATTTCACGTTTTAATTCCTGACTTGCACCGTGTGTGAGATTATATGTATTCCATAGGGTATACTTTATTTTTTTTGTATCCCTCTGTGTTTGTTCCTGTGAATGATTCTCCCTTAATGTATTTTCTTTATCTTGATTTCTTTTCTTATTTTTGGGTTTTGAAGAAGCACTATTATCTGCATAGATACCCTTTTGTATTTGACTTTCCTTCCATATTTTGTAATATGGACAATCCTGTTTCATGTGGCCTATTTTCTTACAAGTAAAATATATTACCTGTTTTTCTGAACTTTGTTGTGTATCTGTCTGTAACCCTGGTGGAGCAGAAGCTGCTCATGTTCCCCCAGTGTTTGTTTTATACCAGACCATGTATTACATCCCCTTCCTTTCACCACGTAGTCTACAAGCTGTTTTTGTACATTTGCCATGTGCATCTGCAATACTGCATACTTTTTTTAAACTGTCTAGCACTCTGGCTTTGCTCTTGCTCCAGGTAGAGTTGTAATTTTTGATTCTGTATCTGTCTGTCTGGCAGAAACTGATTTTAAAGCTGCATCTGCAGTTACTGTAGCCTCTTTTGTATTACGTTTTTTATGTGCTTTGATTTTGACAATACTAAACTTTCCCTGTAAATCATTTTGGGAATCAATACCTATAACTCCCGTAGTACTGGAGCATGTTTTTGGGGTTTGCCAACACTGTTGATGAATCCCCTTCTGACTCAAACTGGCATGTGGAAATGCAAAAAAAAAAAAAAAAATTTAAATAAAGCATCATTTTAAATAGACCACACAGTGTAAATCAACCATTGTTTAAATACCAACATTTTGAAACAGAATCCCTTTGTTGTCTTGCCACTGAGGCAGAGTCTGCAATAAACAACACTACTGATATACATTAGCAGGAGAAATAACTGTCATTTATGCTGAACCCTGCCCATGTCAACTGGTGTATTTTATACCCCTTGTAAACCTTGCTGGGCTTTTCCTAACTGTTTTGTCAGATTAAAGTACAGTTGTGTACACTTACCATAAATGTAGATGTTCGAGTGTATTCACTGTTGCAGTCATTACATTTGGGTTATTCTGCTGGCAGGCTGCCCTCAGTTGGCCTGAATTCCAAAGTCCTGGGTCCTGCGTCGGTTGCTGTTGCTTCTTCCCTGACGTCAGGTCATCAGGGGTATAAGAGATGCAGCCGATGCCATTTTATTCAGTATTTCTTGCCCCAGATGTCAGGTGCTCCCAAAAGGGTAGGCTAAATTTATGTAAATAAAACATACATGCACCAGAAATAAGCTTTTCCTTCATCTATAAGCAAATACACCACCTAGGTTGTATAGATTACAGAAGTAAAGATAAGTTCCAGCAAAAATAAGGGGGGGCCACCCCCATCCTGGACTGCAACAGTGAATACACTCAAACATCTACATTTATGGTAAGTGTACACAACTGTACTATGTTCTTCGTGTTTCACTGTTGCAGTCATTACACTTGGGTTGAGTCCCAAAGCTATGGTTGGGAGGCTGGAGCTAAACAACATTAGGAGAGGCTATAAGGCCCTGCAGAACTGCAGTGGCAAAGCCTGCCCTGGATTTAGAGTAGAGAGGCAGATTTTAATGTTTTGTAAAGGTATGCACTGAACTCCAAGTAACAGCCTCTAAAATGTCTTTGGTTGGTACTCCCCTGAGAAAGGCTGCCGAAGTGGCTGCAGCTCTGGTTGAATGTGGCCTAATGTCCTTAGGCACTGGTTTGCCATGCGATGAGTAGCCAAAACAAATGCAGTGACCTATCCACTTTGAAATAGTCTGCTTGGAGATAGCCTTTCCTTGTGATGCTGTGGCATATGCCACTAGTAACTGTTCTGTCTTTCTGAAAACTTTAGTTTTGTCCAAGTAGAATCTAAGTTGTCTGTGTACGTCCAAAGAATGCAGAATTTTCTCCCCCTTGTTCTGTGGATTTGGATAAAAGGTTGGCAAATGAATAGTTTGGTTAAGGGCTACACTGGATACCACCTTAGGCATAAATGTAGGGTTTGTTCTCAGAGAGACCCTGTCTGGATAAAAAATGATAAAGGGTTCCATGGCCACGAGAGCCTGCAGCTCTGAAACTTGTCTTGCAGAAGTTATTGCTAGGAGCACAGCTGTTTTCCAAGATAAGAATTTTATATCTGCAGTAGCAGCTGGCTCAAAAGGAGGTAAGGTGAATTTTTCCAAGACATAATTGAGGTCCCATGCAGGTATTGGCATTCTCCTTGGAGGCCTTATGTTTTTGGCTCCTCTGAGGTACTGCCTTAATAAAGGATGAGAAAAGAGTGGTGGTTCTGTATTGTAATGAGCTGAGATGGCAGAGGCATGGATTTTAATTGATGAGAAAGATAGGCCTTTGTCTAGCATCTCAGTTAAGTATTGCAAAATCTGAGGAATATTTGGGACAGCTGTATCAGTTCCTTGAGCTTGGTTCCAAGCACAAAATCTCTTCCATTTCCCAGCATAGGATTTTCTAGTACTAGGCCTTCTGGCTTCTAAAATGACATCCATCACAGCTTTACTGAGAGGTATGGTTGGTATGGCTACATTATCCGCCATGCTGCCAGGTTTAGGGTCCTGAGTTGGCTGTGCAGAATCTGACTATTTTGCTGGGACAATAGATGAGATATTTGAGGTAAGGTCCAGGCTGAGCATTGGGACAAGTACCTTAAGATCGGATACCAGTACTGGCGTGGCCAATCTGGGGTAATCAGAATCATTTTTGGTTTCTCCTGCCTGACCTTTAGGAGTACCTTGGGGAGGAGAGGTAGTGGAGGAAAGGCATATACTGATAGGTTTGTCCAGTTGAAAGATAAGGCGTCCACTTTCCAAGCTTGTCTGTGATAAGTCCTTGTGCAGAATCTTTTTAGTTGATTGTTTTGAGGGGAGGCAAATAGATCTATGTCTGGGCATCCCCATTTCTTTGTTATCATGCTGAAGACTTGTGGACCCAGGTGCCACTCGTGGTGATCCATGAGGTTTCTGCTTAGTTCGTCTGCCAGAGTGTTTTCCTTCCCTGGCAGGAATTGTGCCTGCAGATGAACTTGGTAAGTCAATGCTGTGTCCCATAAAGCCATGGCTAGTCTGCACAGAGGATAAGAATGAGTGCCCCCCTGCTTGTTTATGTACCACATGACCATGGTGTTGTCTGTCTTTATCAGTAGTTGTCCCGGATGAAGTAGGTCCTTGAAGGCTGTCAGGGCATTTTGAACAGCTAGCATCTCTTTCTGATTGATATGCAGATGCTTTTGGTTTGTGGACCATGTGCCCTGAATGCCTTTCCTGCCATGTGTGCCCCCCAGACTTAATCTGATGCATCCGTCGTTAGGCTCTGCCTGGCTGGGAGTAGTGGGAATGGCTGTTCCTTGTTTTGGTGACAAGCCTTTGCACACAATCAAAACTTCTGTTGCAGGCAGGGAATTAGAGTAATCATTGTTTCCAGACTGTGGCAATGTTGCGTCCAAACACTTTTTAGGTACCATTGAATGTTCCTCATATGCAGTCTTGCATATGAAATTAGTAAGATGCAGGATGCCATGAAGCTCAAAGCCTGCAGAATTTTCTTGCAGATAACTGGGCCTTTGTTACTATTTCCTTGAAATAGGTAGTTAGTTGCCTTTGTTTGTCTGGAGTGAGATAAGCCATCTGGGCAGTTGTATTTAAGCTTGCACCCAGGAATATTATCTCTTGAAAAGGTACTAGTTTTGATTTCTTTTTGCTGACTGTGTACCCTAGGCATGTTAAAAGTCATATCACAAATGTCAGATGCTGTAGTAGAATGTTCTTGTTCACCGCTTGTATGAGGCAGTCATCCAAGTAAGGATATATTTGTATTCCTCTTTGTCTGCAGTAAACAATTACTGGTGCCAGGCACTTTGTGAAGACCCTGGGCACAGTAGATAAGCCAAAGAGCAGTGCAGAGAATTGGTAATGCTTTGAGCCAGCCTTGAATCTGAGGAATCGTCTGCATGTTTGTCTGATTGGGATATGCAGGTATGCCTCTTTTAGGTCTAAAGTCACAAGCCAAGCCTTGCTGCTCAGCATGGACAGAAGCTGCTGTAAGGTCAACATCTTGAATTTTAGTATATCCAGGAAAGTGTTTGGAATAGATAGGTCCAGTATTGGTCTCCATGCTTGGTCCTTTCTGGATACCAAGAACAGTCTTGAGTAAAATCCTTGTCCCTGCTCTTGCTGAGGCACTTGTTGAATAGCCCTCATGTCCATGAGAGCTGCGACTTGTTTTTGAGCCTCTGCCCATTGATTTTTTGGCAGGTCTGGCCAACCGTTTGCCCCTGGAACCATATGGAAATTAAACTTGTAGCCTTGAGACACTATGTCTAGAACCCATTTGTCCTGGGTTATAATGTGCCAATTTTGAGAAAAAAAGTGCTAGTTTTCCCCCTAATGGTGCTGCAAGAATATAAGTGCTTGGTACAGGCAGGGGGAAGTCATTGGGACTGTTTCCTGTATGATTGTGATTTGTCCTCTCCACCTTTGGAGGTACTCCACTGCTTAGACCTGTAGGATCCTTGTGGCTGTGATCTGCCTCTAGGGCATCTGGATCTGCCCCTTTGAGGTCTGCCTGAGACTGGAAAGGACCAATTCTTTGTAGGCCAGTGTCTGCTAAATCTAGGTGGCTGTACCTGTAAGAAATCCTTGACCGTTTGCATAGATTTAGCTTTGTCTTCCATTTTCTTTAACACCTCTTCTGCCTTAACACCAAACAAAGTATCATGTTGTAAAGGAGCATCTAATAATTTTGCTTTAACATGGTCAGGCAGATTTTGTTCTTTTAACCAAGCATGCCTCCTAATGACAGAACCCATAACAGTGGCCCTGCAGGAGGCCTCCAGATAATCAAAACCATATTGCAAAGTATGCTTTCCAACTTGTTCAGCTGCATGCAATAAATCCTGTATTTCTTTGTTTTCTGCACATTCAGAATTTGCCATCATTTTCTGTTTAAGCAGTGTCATGATATATTGCTGATATTTGAGCATATGAAACTGGCAATTTAAGGCCCTTATAGCCAAAGTAGCAGAAGTGTACATCTTTTTTTCCCCATCTATCCATAGCCCTAGAATCCCTATCAGAGGGGGTAGGGTTTTTTGCAGTAGAAGCCTTAACCCCTTTTGGACCCTGAGAAATAGTTTCTGGGTCTGCAGTAGGGTTTTTGAAAAGGAATTTATGAGAGTCAGGGACCCTGTAGTATCTGTCCGACTTAACAGGAGCTGGAGGTAAAGAGTCAGGGGTCAGACTGGACTCCGAGAACACATCATCTACAATGTCCAACACAGGTGGAATAGCTAGAGGCCTGTGTTGAAGTAAAAGGAAGTCTCTGAGCCTTTTCTTAGATTCTGAAAAATCTTGGCTGTCCCAGTGGAAGTGCTCCCTCATGGTATGCAAGGTTTCCCCAAAAGAGTAGTACTCAGGAGGAGAAGCTGAAGGAATTGATTCTTCAGCATCAGAATCCTCATGGGGGGGGGAAGAGAATATTCCTGATCAGAAGAGGAATCAGAAGAAATGGAAACCTGATCTGAAGATACATAGTCTGTCTCTTGCCTAGGCCTCTTGTCAGAAGGGGGATGGGAACTCCTGATCAAAGTAATTAAGTCTTCAGCCATTTTGAGCATCTGTTTTTTGGGCATGGAGGCCTGTCCTTGTGGCTGGTGAACTTGCTTCTTTGTCTTTAAAGGTGTTTTAGTCTTTGTCTTTGACGTCGGTTTAATATATAATTATTTAGGTCTGAATACACCCTCATAAGCAGATGCCTGCTCCGCGGCGCCGGACCCATCAGAGAGAATAATCTCCGAGGCTCCAATACCTTGAGTTTCTGTGGCCTGGCTGACTCCATGTGGGAGTCGGTAGCGGCCTGCGACTCTAAAGTAGTGGGCACCAGGGGCTGCGAAAGCACCTCACTGAGAACAGGCGACTTGCTTAGGAGAAGCTTCGTCGGTTTTGGACCTCGGTTGCCTGTCTTTTTCTTTTCCTTTGCATTTTTTGTGAACTCCTGTAGTCGGATGGTTATCCGACTACATTGTATAATTAAATCTTCACCCAAAACAGCTTAATGCAAAATCGCACTGATGCTTAATAGTGCACTGGTTAAATCTAGCACAAAACCGACAACTAGCAATGTCGTGGTCAGGGCCTAGGCAAGGAATACAGTAAGAATGAAAGTCCTTATGAGGTATTTGCTTGCCACAAGAAATACAATTATTAACTTTTTCTGACATCGGTCTGGAGTAAGAAAAAAGTTTCCCCAACAGGGTACTTAGCTTTTAATGAAGACTTCGGATCTGAAACTCAAGCACGAAAATCTCAGGAGTCAGCCGACCGGCACTTGCGAACTGCTTCTGCTTCAGGCACCGCGTGGCAAGAAAGACTGAATAAAATGGCGTTGGCTGCATCTTTTATACCCCTGTCAAGCTGACGTCAGGGAAGAAGCAACAGCAACCGACACAGAACCCAAGACTTTGGAATTCAGGCCAACTGAGGGCAACCTGCCATTAGGATAACCCAAATGTAATGACTGCAACAGTGAAACATGAAGAACATCCTCTGTAGTTTACCAGCTCTGAGCCCTTTCTTATTTGCAATGGTGATGGACAGGTTGACAGATGAGATCAGACAGGAATCCCCGTGGACTATGATGTTTGCAGATGACACTGTGATCTGTAGTGAGAGTAGGGAACAGGTGGAGGAGACCCTGGAGAGATGGAGATATGCTCTAGAGAGAAGATGAATGAAGGTCAGCAGGATTAAGACAGAATATATGTGTGTGAATGAGAGGGAGGATAGAGGAATGGTGAGGAAGCAAGGAGTAGAGGTGGCGAAGGTGGCTGAGTTTAAATACTTGGGATCAGTAGTTCAGAGTAATGGTGAGTGTGGAAGAGAGGTGAAGAAGAGAGTACAGGCAGGGAGGAGTGGGTGGAGAAGAGTGTCAGGAGTGATTTGTGACAGACGAGTACCAGTAAGAGTGAAAGGGAAGGTCTACAAGAGGGTATTGAGACCAGCTATGTTATATGGGTTGGAGACAGTGGCATTGACAAAAAGGGAGGAGCTAGAGCTGGATGTGGCAAAGTTAAAGATGTTAAGATTTACACTGGGTGTGATGAGGGTGGACAGGATTAGGAATAAGTATATTAGAGGGTCAGCCCAGGTTGGAAGGTTTGGAGACAAAGCCAGAGAGGCAAGATTACATTAGTTTGGACATGTGCTGAGGAGGGATGCTGAGTATATTGGGAAAAAGATGCTAAGGATTAAGCTACCAGGTAACAGGAAAAGAGGAAGGCCTAAGATAAGGTTTATGAATGTGGTGAGAGAGGACATGCAGGTGGTTGGTGTGACAGAGCAAGATGCAGAAACAGAAGAAATGGAAACAGATGATCCGCTGTGGCGACCCCTAACGGGAACAGTCGAAAGATGATGATGATGAGTTTGTGCCCTTAGTAAATGTTGTTGGGATCTATCTGATTGTTACTTTAAAGTCTGAATGCTATGCTGAGTCTGTTTCTCTAAATGGCATTATTGCCCCTTACTACTGTCTCTAGGGAAATTTTGAAAAGCTGTGAAAACCTTTTCTTTAAAAGGTTAATATTAATAGCACACTCTACTATGTTAGAACTTTTTTTCTTTCTTTGCAATATTTATTATAAATAACATTTTTATGTAGTATATTACATTACTGACAGTAATTGCATACACTTGTACTGTGTGAGATTTAGGTGACTGCAGAAGGTACATTTAACTGTTATATATGTAAAGAACTAACAAAGGTAGAATCAAACAGATTGTTTATCAGAATAGGATATATCTTATGGTATGGCTCACATACTAGACTCCTGTGACAAGATAGACATAAGTTTGGAAAGTGACTTGCACATAAAAAAACAGTCTTTATGAATTGATGTGCATTTTATGTATGGATTAGAGGCATTTATGCATTTACAAACACAACTGTTATCTAAATTTTGAATATTAAACATTTCAGATTTACATTTTATGTTTGACACAGAATGTTTAAACCATGTAAATTTATATCTGCAATATGTGGGCATTGTAAAGTTAACAGTCTGTACTGGCATCCATATTATAACTGTGAAGAATTTTCCGTATTTTGTATAGATGACAAACAGGTGATCAGGCTGAAGTCACTTAGAAGACACGGTGTCCTTTAACAGACGAATTGATGGTGGAATGTCACAGGACAGCTTCTACAGCATCACTCTGTATCCACCAACGAAGTACTGAAACTGTTGATCTGTTGATGGACTGTAACTGTCAATCTGTTGGACTCACGAAAAGTTTAAGACCTTTATGAAAAATTAACTGTTGGTAACGGATAAAAAAGGTCATGGCCAGCAGGCTAGGCTCCCCATTCTAAAATATTAATAGTCACTGTAAAATATTAGCAGAGAGCTAGGCTGACAAGACAGACACTGTACTACTGTATCCATTATTTATTTGCATCAGTGCAAATTCTTGCCAAACAGTTAATACTGTCAGAGTTATTTCAATTGTATTATAACACAGCTAGATAGACTGATGAACACTCAGTCCAAAAATGTCACTAAAGAGTGAAAATTACAGTCCAGTTTATATACTATTTTAAATGTCAACCAATGTTATTTTTAATGCTCTTGTGACTTGTTCTTCTGGTTTTCATGATTTATGTCCTTCTTTGATTATGCTGTATCTGAAGACTTTACAAAAAGTCTCTCCACGTCATCTTTGCGTCACTTTGTCTGTATTTTTTTCATTTATTTCTGCATCTGAAAGCTCAAAGAAAGTCAACCTCCTTTTTTCTATAACAGGATGCCTTTACAGTAAGCCCACAGCTAGATGTTATTAATATTTAAGCTGAACATTTACAAGAAAATTAACTGTTCTTACAAAGCAAGCCATATTTTCTTTTACTGCACACACAATATAATTTTGGGAAAAGCATTTTAATTTATACAATCTCTATCAATGGGAATGGACCCCATTGCTAAGTCAAAGTATGATTAAAGTTCATGAAATTAGTATTGTTTCAATCTTTGATGTCAGCTACAAGTGCTCTTCGCAGCACCCGTAATGTGCCCAATAATAACACCTTCCGCAATTCGTTGAGTTACATGTATTGGTAACATATCTAAATGTGACTGTAGATTCTTTTTTATAAGACTCGCTACTCCTACTACTATTGGGACTGTCTGGGTATCTTTCTTCCAGATTGCTCTCATTTCTGCCTGCAAATCCTGATATTTTATGACTTTGTGTCTCTTTGTATGAAAGACACTGTAGTCACTGGATGTGGCGATTTCAGTGATCAATGTTACTTTTGTCTTCTTTTCATGGACTACTATATATCTGGTTTTCTAACATCTATCTTTTGAACTGTTGGTAATGGATGACCTCATGTAATGTAGATTTCATCCTTTTCTATGATGCTTTGTGGCTCATGTTTCCAGTGTTTTTCAGCCACTTCAATACCAAATTGTTTGCACCATCCCCAGTGCAACAGCCTTGCCACATTATTATGCCTTTCAGTATACAGTCCTTCTGTCATTAGTATGTAGCAACCAGCAATGAGGTGTGCAACTGTTTCAAATTATGTTTTACAAAACCTACATTTGTCTGTCTCTCTCACATGTTCAATGGACTTTGTAAACCAACGTGTACATAGCCCACTATCTTGGGCCACTAATATTAACCTTTAATTTCTTGGTTAGAATTCACCTCTCCTTAACCATTCCTATGTTTGTTCCTAATCAACATGAGGTTCTTCCATAAGTATTCTATACTTGCAAATATATTTATGCATTTTTCCACATTTCTTGTCTTCTCTCATCTGGTCCTTCACACGTTATATTCTTTCTTTTGTTTTTTTTTTTTTGGCACATTCAGTTGCTGCCTGATTTTTATCTACTTGTGGTTTGATTTCCATTCCTGCTTGATGCCGATATGCTTTTGCTAGTCTAAACAGAGAAGTCATCTTAGATTTATTTTCCTCATGTTTCAAAACTTTCACTACATTTGGGTCTAGTGAGGTCAGCAGATATGTGTGGAGTCCCATGTCTGCAGATCTACACATGTAATCAATTTCAAGGAGGCCCATCCCTCCTTCAGAATGGGGAATATATAATCTTGGTATGCACTGACTTTTATAAATCATTTGGTGAGCATGAAGCATCCTTCTTGTTTTCCTGTACCTTTGCAGTACGTCTTACTCACTGGAATTTAAGGATGAAAGTATTTGCACTTGCCTGATGAGTTGAAGAATTTCTGTGGGAATTACAGGGAATTGAGCAATTTCACCACCATTTAACTGAACTGCTTACTAATAGTGTTGACAATCTCACTAGAAAATTGGGCTGGGGCATTTATGTGAGAGGCAACATCAGCATAGAATCAGACAGAGAAAATGTCACTAAAGAAAGAGTGCTAGCAAAAATACAGTTGTGTACACTTACCATAAATTTAGATGTTCGAGTGTATTCACTGTTGCAGTCATCACCTGTGGGTTATCCCTGCTGTGGTAGCCCTCGGCTGGCCTGAATACCAGAGTCAATGCTTTTTTTTTTTTGCATCAGCTGCAGTCGCCAGCAGTCTGACATCAGGTCGTCAGTGCTATAAAGCATGGTAGCCGACATCATTGCATCAGTTTTTATTGCCCTAACCCATCAAAAGCACAAGGAAATAAGGAAAAGTGGTCCTATCAATGGGAAAAGTGGTTTTTGGAATTCAAAAAGTAACAGAAACGATCCAAGCAGAAACCAGATGATGCACGGACTGTTTATTTAACGTAAGCGCTTTCGGTCGAGGTAATACCCCAACCTTCTTCAGACATACACAATTTGACAACCCTCCTGCCTTCTTTAAATATATCCCCTAATTGGATGATATCACCTAATTAAACAATAATTAAGCCATTAATTGTATTCGCAAGAAAGCAGCAATTTTCCCCAAATAAACTGACAATACAAATAATGCCAATATTTATATATATATATCTGCATATTAATTAACTATATATTAAAACTATGCCCTTTACACATAAAAAATATAATAAACTGATATTATACACACACATTTATAAACTTGTATAAAAGATTGTATAAAAAATTGTTTATATTTATTTTACACTGACTTGTATAATGCAATATTCTACCTGAATGCTAGTGCTAAATGTTTGACATGGCCCAGCAAAACAAACCCGAGCAAAACAAAAACTGACACAAAAGTTCACCAATGCACATTTTTTTAAAAATACTTCAAGTGAAAATGTTTCACATAAAACATTTTTTAAAAACAAAATATTAAAACATCAGTAGACATTTGTATATATCAAGTGTCTATAAAATATTAATTTATTTATTTGCAAATAAACTATGCATAGTCAGCCCAAATGCAAATATTATCATCTGTTTAATGCTTTAATTTTCAGTATGATTTTTATTGATGCATACTCATTCAATCCTGGAGGAATATGAGCCGACGTTCTAATTTGCCATAATAACTCTTGCTCCTCCAACCAAAGTTGCCATGGACCCCCTCTGGTACTTATATTAATTTGTTGAATGACAGAAAATAAGAAGAAATGGTCGGGTTCATCACATATATGCCTGGCAAGAGCATTTGTTAAATCATTTCTGCCAATGGCATAAATATGCTCGTATACCCTTTTCCTCAATGACCTTTCTGTCTTGCCTATGTAGAATGTGCAACATTTCACACACTGTGCTACATAAATTACTCTCTTGCTGTGACAATTGTATTTGCCATTGATACCATAGGTTTTCCCCTTTATACATACTTTATTACCTGGCATCATGTGCATGCATTGAGAGCACATTCCACATTTAGACATACCAAAGTTTGCTATTGTTGATTTGGCACCAGACTTATCTACCAAACTCTTTAAATTCACTCCTCTCCTATAAACAAATTTAGGTTCGATGCCTATTGCTTTCACTAACTCTGTGTCTTCCAGAATAATATTCCAATTTTTGTTTATGATGCCTCTAATGTATTTAAAATCAATGCAATAAGTAAAGATAAAATTGATATTAAAATCAGAAGTTTGCCTAGATAGTGACCCTGTTTCTTTTAACATTGTCCCCCCTCCTAGAAGGGGTCGAAAGTGACCTACGTCTCTTTTTGTGACCACCTCCTCCCTGATTTCTTCAATTAAGGAGTTTGGGTAACCTTTCATGGAAAACTTAGTGCTTAAATTGTCACATTCAATAACAAAATCTTGTTTATCTGATACCATCCTTGCGGCCCTCACAAATTGTCCCTTTACTACACTTTTCTTTTGGTGAAAAGGATGGCAACTTGAAAAGTGTAGAAAGGAGTTAGAGTGTGTGGGCTTCCTATATATTTCAGATTTATACTTGTTATTGGGAATGTCTTTACTTAATTTAACATCTAAAAAACACATATCATTCTCTCCAACTAAGTAAGTGAATTGTAAAAAGTTGGTCATGTTTGAAAGGCTTTCGATAAATTGAGGAATTAAGTCCACTGGCCCTTTCCAAAAGAAGCACATGTCATCTTGGTACCTATTGTACCAAGTGACATTTTGTTGGTATAAACTATTTTGAAACAAGTATTGATGTTCCCAATGTGCTAAGACAGAGTATGCAAAACTGCAACCACAAGGAGACCCCATTGCAATACCAGTCTTTTGAAGGTAAAATTGCCCTTTAAAGGTCAAAAAATTATTAAACAAAACCAATTCCAATAGAGCTTCTACAAGGTTCATCTCATCATTAGAGGCATTTTTCCTTAACATAAATTCCCTTGTCCACTCAATGCCTAAATGTTGAGGTATTACTGTATACAAGTCTTTGATATCAACCACCAAGAATATACAGTCTCGATCAAACACAATTTTATCAATGCCTTGTAAGAAGCTCCAGGAATCCTTGCAAATGTGTGGCTCCGTTTTTAACAAGGGTTTAAGAATCCCATCCACTAGCTTGGCACAAGAATATGTGATCGACTCCCGTCCGTCTACAATTGGTCTAAAAGGGGGATTCTTTAAATCTTTGTGGTTTTTTGGTGTGCCAAACAAAGTGGGAATTTTTGGCGCCGGCATGTTTAGATAGTGTAATATGTCACTATCAATCGTCCCTTCAATAAAAAGGTCATCCAGAATGCCTTTGATTTTCTTATAAGCCATGTGTATTTCATTTAAGCTAGACTGTACATAAGTATTAGAGTCCAAATGTTCAAGCATTTTTCTATCATACAGATATTCATCCATAAATACTAAACCCCCTCCTTTATCTGGGGACATTACCCTTATATTACATTCATTGAGAAGAGAAATAAAAGCTAGTTCATCTCGAGAGATGTTAGTTCTCATGTTGTGAGAATTGGCTCTTTGTTCTACCATTGACCTTAAGTCATTCTCACATATTTTCTCAAAGATGTTCAGGGAATTATGTAATGGGGGGTTAAAAACGCTTGAGACTCTATAAGTGTTTAGAAGAGACGGTGTATTGCCTAATCTAAATGCCAAATTTAGTTTGCGAACATATAGTTTCAGATCTACAATAGTACTAACTAAATTACATTTACTATCAGGAACAAAAGTAAGTCCTCTGGAGAAAAAGTCAATAAGCTTCTGTTCCACTGTTAGTACAGTATAATTGTAGATCTTGAAATCTCCTTGTTGACTGTTTAAAACAATAGGGCCACTGTCTTCTATGTTAATTATCTCCTCCGCTGGTTCCCCTTCGGTCTCCTCTGCGATCTCCCTCTCCGGTTAGATGTAAAATTGTTGTTGTTCCTGCTCGTGCCTGGGTTTGGGGCTTCCCCTGGCATGTGAAAACCCTGATTGTTTCCATTTCCATTACGGGCATATTCACCTTGATTGTGATTTCCCCCATTCACATTAGCATTATTTACATGATGACTTTGATTCCTGATACGCTCACTCCTTCTAATTTGTGGCATATCGGAATTGTCATCCACTTCTTGTGAATTCGCCTGAGAAGTGGAATCAACCCCTTGATTCTCATTTAAATTAGACACATGTGCTTGACCCAAAGGGGGAGGGGGGTAAGCCCTATTGTTGCTGTACTCTTTAATGTCTCTATCAATTTTTCTTTTCTTATTGGCAACTAATTTATTGATAGTTGCATCAATACTAGACAGAATTCTTGCATAGTCATATTTGTATCTTAAAAACTCAGAATGACCATGTAAAAAGGCTTCCAATTGTGTTACCTCATCTTGCAGTGTATTTAATTCCACATTATAAAAATTAATAAGAGAGTTCAGGAATTCAGCACCTTGTTTATCAAATAAACCCAACAATTCCTGATGGAATACTGAATTGTTAATTAGTCCTGCAGGGTAACGCCACTGGCGTAACCCTTTTGGAATTATTTTTAATTTAATGCATTCCTGGAGATACGAGACTTCTAATTGGAGTTTTTTACAGCGGAATAGTTTATCAAACATGTTAATATTGCATTATACAAGTTAGTGTAAAATAAATATAAACAATTTTTTATACAATCTTTTATACAAGTTTATAAATGTGTGTGTATAATATCAGTTTATTATATTTTTTATGTGTAAAGGGCATAGTTTTAATATATAGTTAATTAATATGCAGATATATATATATAAATATTGGCATTATTTGTATTGTCAGTTTATTTGGGGAAAATTGCTGCTTTCTTGCGAATATAATTAATGGCTTAATTATTGTTTAATTAGGTGATATCATCCAATTAGGGGATATATTTAAAGAAGGCAGGAGGGTTGTCAAATTGTGTATGTCTGAAGAAGGTTGGGGTATTACCTCGACCGAAAGCGCTTACGTTAAATAAACAGTCCGTGCATCATCTGGTTTCTACTGTGGTAAGCTTATGTCCCCCCAGGGGAAGATGCTATATGGGGGATGGAGGGAGGGAAACCAGGACTGCAACAGTGAATACACTCGAACATCTACATTTATAAGTGTACACAACTGTACTATGTTCTTTGTGTTTCACTGCTGCAGTCATCAACTGTGGGAGGATTCCCAAAGCTGAGTAGAGGGGTGGAAGGAAAGGTTAGAGTCCTAGGCATGGATCAGCAGGCCCTGCAGAACTGCAGAGGCAAACCCTGCCCTAGACTTAGAAAAAAGAGGTAGGTGGTAATACTTTGCAAAAGTATGAACAGAGGTCCAGGTGGCAGCTTCCAAGATGTCCCTGGTGGGGATTCCTCTGAGGAAGGCTGTGGAAGTGAAGGCTGCCCTAGTGGAATGGGTATGGATAGACTTATGGGGGGGGGGGGTTCCCATGTAGTCTGTAGAAAAAATAGATACAGTGTGATATCCATTTGGAAATCATTTGTTTGAAAATAGGCTTCCCTTCTGTCCCGGGACAAAGCTGACAAGTAGTTGGTCTAATTTTCTGAAAGCTTTAGTATGGTCCAGATAGTATCTGAGTTGTCTGTGCATGTTTAGTGAGTGTAGAATTCTTTCCCTCTTGTTTTGAGGGTTGGAAAAGAAGGTGAGTAGGTGTATGGCCTGGTTCAGGGTCACATCAGATACCACACTGGGCATAAAGGAGGGGTTAGTCCTCAGGGAGACCCTGTCTGCATGGAAAATGATGAATCACTCAACAGCCATGAGAGGCTGAAGCTCTGATACCCTTCTGGCTGAGGAGATAGCTAGTAGAATGGCAGTCTTCCAGGGGAGGTATTTCAATTCTGTAGAAGCAGCAGGTTCGAAAGGAGGTAAGCTTCGTTTTTCTAGAACATAATTCAGATACCCAGGGTGGCATGGGAGGTCTGATATTAGAAGCCCCTCTGAGGAATTGCTTAATCAAAGGATGACAAAAGAGGGGTGGCTCTGAATTGTAATGGGCAAAAATGGCTGAGCCATGGATTTTAACAGAGGAGAAAGAGAGGTCACTATTGAGCAACTCGGCTAGGTAATCCAAGATAAGAGGGGATGGAAGGATGGGAGGTACTGGAGTATTTGGGCTGGCTCCAGGAACAGAATCTTTTCCATTTCCCTGCGCATGATTTTCCGGTGCTGAGCCTTCTGGCCTCTGTGATGATGTCTAGGACCTGTTTGCTTAACAGGGACACCTTGTTAGCTTTAATGAATAAGCCATGCTGAAAGATTGAGAGTCTGTAAGTCTGGGTGCAGTATCTTCCCCCTCCCCTGGATCAAGAGGTCAGAGATCAGGGGAAGCTGCTTGGGGGGCTGTAAGGTCAGGCTGCGCAGTATGGGGTACAAATGCTGTCGGGGCCAATTTGGAACAATGAGGACAGCCTTTGGTCTCTCCTCCCTTATTTTTATCAGTACCTTGGGAATAAAGGGCAGAGAAGGGAATGCGTACACAAAGAGGGAGTTCCAGGGGAAGGTCAAGGCATCCACCTTCCATGCTAGGAGGTGACACTCCCAGGTACAGAACTTTTGCAGCTGGTGGTTGAGGTGCGAGTCAAAGAGATCAACTTCTGGAGTCCCCCACTCCAGAGTGATTTGCAACAAGATTTCCTTGTGGAGCTGCCATTTGTGGGGGTCCAGTAAGCTTCTGCTTAGGTGGTCTGCCAGGGTATTGTTGACCCCTGGTAGGTATTGGGCAATTAGGTGTAGACCCATGGAGGTGGCTGTGGCTAACCTACACAAGGGGGTAAGACTGCCCCCCCCCCCCCCGTTTGTTGATATGCCACATTACTTTGGTGTTGTCTGTTTTTATAAGGAGAACTCCTGGCCTAAGATGGGGTTTGAAAGATGTCAGAGCCTTTTTTACTGCCATCATTTCTTTCTGATTGATGTGCAAGTGAAGTTGCTGGGCATCCCAAAGACCTTGGGTGCACCTGCCTGCTAGGTGAGCGCCCCCAGCAATGTCTAAGGCGTCAGTGGTGATGATCTGGCAGGTAGAGCGGAGGATGAAGGGAAGACCCTTGTTCCTGGTACAGGCTTCTGCCCACCAGAGAAACTCGGCCCTTATACATGGGATCAAAGGGAGAGAGGTCCCGAGGGACTGAGACTTTAGATACCACTGAAGTTTTCTCATGTGAAGCCTGGCCAGAGGACTGAGAAGGATGCAAGATGCCATGTATCCCAGGACTTGCAGGGACTTCCTCATGGTGAGGTGACGTCTGGAAGCCAGCTGGGTAAAGTAGAGAGGCAGGAAGCTCTGCTTTTCTGGGGATAGGAAGGCCATTTGGGATGCTCTGTCTAGCACAGCTCCCAAGAAAATTATCTTCCTGGTCGGGTTTTGCTTTGATTTCTTCTCATTGATGGTGAACCCTATGGAAGTTAGGAGTGATTTGACAAAGAGAAGGTCTTGCAGCAGCTTTTCATTGCACTCTGCCTGAATGAGGCAGTCGTCCAGGTAAGGGTAAATCTGTATATTTACGTGTCTGCAGAGTGCTATGGCAGGGGCCAAGCATTTGATGAATACTGTGGGTGCAGTAGATAATTCAAAGAGCAGCACAGAGAACTGAAAGTGTTGTGAGCCTGCTCTGAAGCACAGGAATTTCCTGCATGATTCCCTGATGGGGATGTGGAGGTAGGCATCTTTTAGGTCTAGGGTCACTAGCCAGGCATTTTTTGTTAGCATAGGCAGCAGTTGCTGCAAAGTTAGCATTTTGAATCTGTGGACCACCAGGGAGGTGTTCAGAATGGATAGATCCAGGATGAGTTGCCAAGTGCCCTCTTTTCTGGGAACAAAGAATAGTCTTAAATAAAATCCTTTGCCTGTTTGATCTGATGGAACAGTTTCTACTGCCCCCTGGGATATGAGTGTTTGTACCCGTTTCAATCCCTCTGCCCACTGACTTGGAGGTAAGTCTGGGTACCCTCTTGGAATTGGGAGTTCGCTGAAAGAGAATTTGTATCCCTGAAAAATTCTCTTTAAGACCCATTGGTCCTTTATTACAGAAAGCTAATTGTCTTTGAAGAGGGAGAGCCTTCCTCCTAGTTTTTGATGAGTGAAGGGAGGACAGAGGGGAGAGGGGAAGTCATTGTGTTTGCCATAGAAGGATGGCTTAGAACTCCCTGCCTTAGAGACAGAATTGGTTCATTGTTTGCTTCTCTGCTGGCACTTGAATAGGGGCCTGGATGGTCTGTCCCTGCGGGGCTTACCTTGCCCCTGTCTGCCAGATGCAGGGAAGGCCCAGTGCTAGAGGGAAAGTTCCTGCTTAACCTGGGAGGTTAAACCTGAAAGAAATCTTTTACTGTTTGCATAGATTTTGCTTTGTCTTCCATCTTTTTAATCACGTCTTCTGATTTTTCCCCAAACAAGCACTCCTTATCTAGGGGTGCAGCAATAGATTTAGACTTGACATGATCAGGAAGAGATTGTTCCTTCAGCCATGCATGTCTCCTAATAACAGAGCCTGTCACTGCTGCCCTGCTAGAGGCTTCTAGGGTGTCATATCTACACTGTAATGAGTGTTTGGCCACTTGACAAGCAGAGTGCAGTAAATCTGCTAATTCTTTTGAATTGGTACAGTCAGGAAAGGTAGCAATTTTCTGTTTTAATAGTTCCAAAGTGTGTTGTTGATATTTTAACATATTGAACTGACAATTGAGTGCTCTGATAGCTAAGGTTGCAGAGGTGTATACATTTTTACCCAATCTGTCCAGAGTTCTGGAGTCCTTGTCAGATGGAGGAGGATTCTTGGCAGAACTAGTCTTAACTCCTTTAGGTCCCTGTGTAATGACCTCTGGGTCTGCAGCAGGATTTCTGAACAGGTATTTGTGAGAATCCGGTACTCTCTGTACCTGTCAGGTTTACTGGAAGTAGGAGGGAGGGCATCAGGGGCTAAGCTGGATTCATGGAAAACATCATCCACCACTTCTAAAATAGGGGGGATGGCCAGGGGTCTGTGCTGGGGCAGGTCCAGAAACTCTCTAAGCCTTTTCTTAGACTGTGGGAAGTCCTAAGATTCCATTGGAAATGTTCCCTGAGGGAGTGAATGGTTTCCCCAAAGGAAAGGTCCTCTGGAGGGGAGGCAGAAGGGATGGATTCTTCTGCATCTGAATCCTCATAAGCAGTTAAGGAATGCAGTTCCTCTTCAAAAACTGAATAGTCAGATTACTCAGAATCCTGTTCTGTCATAATTTCTGGAGAAGGGTGCCTTTCCCTTTTAGAAGTTGTGGCCTGACTACCCCAGATAAGGGAGATGAGATCCTCCGCCATTTTCAGCATTTGTGCTTGAGGTGGTGGAGCAGTAGCAAGCTGGTGGCTAAAAGCAGATTTCCTAGGAGTGGCCTGACTTCTAGGCCTGAGAGAATCTGTCAGTCTGAGAGAAACAGTAGTCGGAAGACAAGACATCAGTTTCTGTTTAGATTCAGTAGTGCAAAAAAAGTCCTCATCGGAAGCCGGTGCCTGTGTCGCGGCTCTGGACCCAACCAAGGCCGAGACAGCCAAAGGCTCGGATGACAAAGAAGATTTCTGCAGCATACTGGACTTCGAAAGGGTCTCAGTAGAGGCCTGCGTAGATATTGAATCGGACATTAGGGGCTGCGAAACAGCCTCACTGAATTCCGGAGAACTGACGACCTGATTAGCGGTAGCATCCTCAGAAGGATTAGCCTTGTGTGGTCTGTCTCTAACTTTATCTCTACGTTTTTCTGGAATGTCCACAGATTGTTGGCTGACTGACGCCATATCGGAATGCAAAGACAGAACATGAAAATAACTGTCTACAAAAAGAGCTCTACGGTGAATGATTCTTGCATTAAAGAGGGCACAGAACCGGCAACGGAGGACGTTGTGGTCTGAGCCTAACAAGTGACGCAGTAAGAATGGAAGTCTCGGTGTGGGATCTGCTTTCCACAGGTGTGACAATTGTTAACTTTTTCAGACATCGGTTAGTTCAAGAAAAAAGGATCCCCAACGGGGTACTTAGCTTTAGACATTTTCAGCTGAAAATTCATCTTCTGGTAGTGACCGACCAGCACTCGTGCAAAGTGCTTCTGCTATGGGCTCCATGGCAAGAAAGACTTGATGTAATGATGTTGGCTGCCTTGCTTTGTAGCACTGATAACCTGACATCAGACTTCAGGCGACTGCAGCCGATGAAAAAAAGAAACATTTTGGATTCTGGTATTCGGGCCGGCCGAGGGCTACCACAGCAGGGATAACCCACAGGTGATAATTGCAACAGTGAAACACAAAGAACATCTCTCTGATACCACCCCACCAGTTCACTCTCTCAGACAGAAACACCCACACTTGCAATTTAGAGAAACTGAGGATGCCAAACGTGAGTTTTCAAAACTTCACTTCTAAGGTACAGTCAAGAAAACAATCATAGCTATCAGATGGCATTCAGTTGGTAGAAAGCTACTCTCTTTTACTGACGTTGTAGAACCATTCTCACAAGACAAGCACCTACATTCAAAATGGGCTTCTAATGCATCTGCTTTGTTTTGCTACTGTTAGTTATGCTTATAATGTTTTTGCATGGTTAGTACCCTCATGTACTCTCCAGCATGAGGGCTTTCTCTCATACAACCAATCCCTAAACATTTTACCTCCACGGTTGGACTAACTTGCACAAAAGGGTATTAAGTTATTTCTTTTTTATTAACGTTGGTGTGACGATGGAAATTATATATTTACAGATGAAGAATAGGGGAGTAGGTCCCCCGAATCAGCCTCCATACAAAGAAAATGCTTGTCTTACATTATTCATCTGTGTCTTTTTACAGTCTACATTTGCTTACTGGGTGACTTAAACAGAACCTGCTTCTGGTTACCCTTGAAAAGGAGCTGTGTATCCAACAGGCTTAACCCAGTTAACACATTTTTGCTTAATACTGCAGTTACCTAGAATTGTGACATAATGTGATCCCTACTGGTAGGGAAACAAAAATAAGCAAAGGCAGACATACCTTTGTGTTTTCTACAATATCTTAAGAAGGTTAAGATTTATTTTATTTTCCTACTGAAGTCTTACATGTTTCCCAGTTTCTTCTTAAACATGTTCATATTTCTTTTCTTACTTGACAAGGAAACTTAATTTGCCTTTCTGCACTAGTAAAATGTTACCTACCATATGTTGCTGAAGATCCAAAAGTTCTTCTAAATTCTGGTCACTCCATGATAAAGAAAACACACTTGGTATGTTATAATGCTGTACATTTTATCCCATAACAGTAAAAAGAAAACATATCATCAACTAGAAATAATTTTATCTACAGATATTGAAGTAACACCACTGCAAACACTGGACCACTAAGCTTTGTTCCACTGTGTTGCTGTCACAGAACACAGATTCATCTGAAAAGAGTGATGACCACGCTCTTCCTTACTGGATGAACCTATTTTGTTGACCTGAGGTTATGTCATTGCACTGGAAGTGGGGGAGTAGTTCCCCAATCCAAAATGCAAAAGCATCTCTAGAACACAGACAGATGGTAAGGGAAGGCATTTCAAAATTATCATAAAGTAATGACTAGCTGATATTGGTTTGAGGTAAGATACCAGTTAATCTCATAAACTAGCATTTCATCAAAAAAATGCATCTTCATAATTCTGACGGTTTTCCTAGCAATGTCATCAAAGTATCATGTAAATGCAAGTGCCATTTTTCAGATGCTGGAAAATACATTTTGCACTTGAGATGAAAAGGTCACCTTTCAAGTTAGACAATTTCCCTGGACTGTTCTGATGTTTTTGGATCACAAACCTTGAAACAATATTACTGTTTTGTAGATTTACTGTTGCCATTGCACCAATACGCTGTAACTCCTGATGAGACAGCAGCTCCTGAGAGTAAAGCATCTCTTTAACCAGTTGCAAATATCTTTTTCATAAAGAAAATGACTGCTTTACCTAGACATTGAACGACATATTCAGATTGAAAAAAAAAATATTGTTTTCATCTCCACTTCTCTTGCTCAAACTTATCTTTTTCAACAAATACATTTCAGTGACTACTACTGCTGGCTTTCTCCCCCAAAATCACAGTTACTGTTACCTTCTACTTCAATTGAAGCAAATATTCAACAACTGGAAATAGGATCTTTGGAAAACAGTAGGAGCAAATTACATAGGAAAAATGGGAACAATACAAACCAAATAATGTTTTGGAGGAGGAATGACATTTAAAAGAAGGCAGGATTTGAATGAGCTATATACTGTTTGACTGACAATGACTAGCAAGATTATGAGTGATATGTAATATTTGCAACTAAAAATGTATCAATATGGTTTGTTTTCATTTACATAAATATATGATTGCCTATGTCATAAGTGATAACTTAATAAAGATGTTTCTTGTTTAATAAAAAAATATATATACAAGCAAATATTCAACAGGCAAATATTGGTTTTGGTGCCATACACCTTTATCCTGCATTTTGGATCAATTTCAGCCACACAACAAACAAATTCACTGCATATCTAAATAGTACATTTATTAACCTAAGCAGTTTGCATGAAATATTCTGTGTTGTTATAGTGCCTGCTGTTCACCCAGGGCCGGCCTTTGGTCAGCTGGTGCCCTAGGCAAAAGTGTTCCACAGTGCCCCCCCAAATTTACCCGCTGTCCCCAACTTGGTTTACCTACACCATCCAGATTACTTTTTTCTTCCTTTTTCCTCACACTTAGTCTTACTCTTCAGTTTGTTCCTGTATTCATTCAACATATTTTAAAGAAACCATTTATTTACTAAAAAAATAAACAAATAAATAGTGGAAAAGTGCCCCTGCCAGAGTATCACCCTAGGCAGCCATCTAGTTATCCTATGCCTGAGGTCGTCTATGTATTCACCATTCAAAGTGATATAGTAGTGCGCACACTATAACTGGTGCTTTGTCTTACGCGCAAGATTCTATAAAACTCCCACAGTTTCCTGCCCAGCTCTTCAACTTTAGTACACTCTGATTTGGTCAGCTATTCTTGCAGTAGATTCAAGCTCCTTTTGATTCTATCAAATTATTTATTTTCTGTAGTTCCCCTAATGGTTAAATATTTTTTATTTAAATATTTATGTATTTGTTTTCCTTTATCACCTCAGCATTATGTTAGGGGTGCATTAATTTTTAATAGCTTGAATTGACAGATGCCATATTTATTTTGTTTTGTTTTTATTTTGTGCTTTCTTCACCAGTGTTAAAAGATATTTTCATCTAACACCCTGATACAAATGTACTGGTTAGCGAGGAACTGCTCAAAAATGTAAAAGGGACTGGAAACTTCTGCATGCAGGATATTCACTACTGTGACAGTAAATGCTGATGAATGCAGTATCACATGATGTAGTAGCACTAATCAGGCAGCAATATTTTATTTTATTTTTTTACATGTGAGTGTTGCCAAAGTAATATACTGATTTAAATATCCTTTCTTAACACAAGAGAGACTATCTAACCCCAAAGGAAACGTCTGAAGAGTATGCAGGAACAACTCACATTGAGGTGGTTAGCACTGCATTTTCATTATACATTGCAAGTCATTGATTTTGCAAAGTGACACACAGTATGCAGTTATGGCTCATACACATAACAGAAGGAGAAGGTTATAAATCAAAGTGGAAAGGGATGATGATGAAGTGGGTAGGGGGTAAGGGTTTGAGAAACAATGAAAAAGCAGGGTTTTGGATGCAGGTCCTTAATGAAAATGACAACAAACATACAAAATATTATATTTATAAGGTAGCAGAAAATATTCTTAAGAACTAAGACAAAATAGGAAAGGAAAAAGGAGATTTTGCTAATAAGGATGACTGCAAGTAGGGGTACAGAAATTATGCATGGGGTGGACTTTACTGAAGAAAATTAGCAAAGGAATCAAGGTACTGGAAGCAAATAACAGACTGGGATGAGGCCAAGGAGAAATCTGGACTGCAGGTTAGAAAGTGTCATGCCTACCATGGATTAATATTTATTTATTTATTTGCTGTTGGTTAACCAGGATGGTCCATTGGGCCAAGTGAATCCATTTTCAATGGAGTCCTGGGGAGAAAAGCTCCAACAAGAATACATGTTACAGAGATACACATTACATAGTATACAACTCATAGCAAGGTAAAGTTTACAAACCGTAGAATTATCCATGAAAATAATGGTAGAGTGTAGTTATATACATTTTGTTTATTTATTTATTTATTTATTTATTTATTTGTTGGTTGATAGAAGATTATGAGCAAAATATAGGAGATGAAAGTAATAAGGACAGAGGAAGTGGAGAACGATTATGTGGGGAGGGAGCAGGAGCATTCCCATCTGGATGTTAGGTCGGAGTGAAGTGTTTTTTTAAAGGTAGGAAGGCTAGCGATGGTGCGAATGGAGGGAGGTAGGGAGTTCCATAATCGAGCTATGGAAAAAGAGAGGAGCTTTTGTCCTGGGGGCGAAGGGGTCTATGGACTACTATTAGGTAATATCAGAGTATTGGCAGAGAGAAAAAGGATAAGGGAATGCTAAATGACTTGTTCTGATAGAGTTGTTAGTTGAGTCTAGAACATAAACTGCTGGTTAAAAAGAAAAAAATCAGTAGTGCATACAAAATACTGCATGATAACTATATGAATCAATCAGAGGAGATTAGAAAAAATCAGGAAGAGAAGCTGGAAAGGCAATTTATAAAGGAACACTGGTAGGACATGTGTACAGCTACCAAGTATGCAACAAAGTCTAGAAGGTTTAGGATTTTTGCTTGAAGCATTTGCATAAATATTTTATACCCCAAGCAGATTTCAGATATTTTTCTTCAGACAGAAAGTAAATGTTAGAGGTGTGGTATGAGAGAGGAAGGACATTGTAAGCATGTTTTTTGACAGCATAACAGGCTGGCAGAAGAAAAAAATCACTACAGAGTACTCTGTCGGAAATACTAGTGGAACAAATGATTGTAACTAAGGAAATTATTCTTTTGAGCTCAGAGACAAAAATTGAATTGCTTAGCTATACTAAGGCCTTATAAGTTTAATGCTACTGGCTACCACAAAAGCAATTATTAAAAAATGGAAATCAAAATCTAAAACAACTGTAACTGAAGTACTGAATATTGTAAAAGAGGTAAAAGAACTTGGGATGGGATCTTTACAAAATAAAAGTAGCAAATTACATAGAAATAAATGGAATTTGCATGAACAATACAGAGAGGGACAGAGGTTTAAGAGAAGCAAGGAACTGAGTGAATGACAGTTGTTAAAAAGAAAATATGTATATTGCATGAAAACAATGAGAAATATCCCTTATTTTCTTTTCTAGTAACATATTTGTATCTATGTAATTTCAAATGTGATTTAATAAAGATGTTAAATAGACACATAACATATATGTTATATATGCATATTTTACACGCTATTTTATTGGCTTTTCTATTCTTCATAATGTTTTCTGACCCTCCTCTGCTGACATAAAAGACCACTATTTTAGGGTCTATATTACAAGATTGAATGCTTAGGTGATCGAACACCTAAACATCGAACTTGTAATATCGAAAGCAAAAAACACTGAACGGCCAATTTAACGCAGGGAAAGATTTCCCTTGGCCGTTCACCAGACTTTGCCATTTTGTCTACTGTAGCATGATCTCAGGGTTAGTTTATTTAGTTAGGAGGGTGGGGGTGGGGGGGCAAAGCTCCCCACTTAGTTTGGGTATAAAGTTATTTTTTTATTTTCGTGGCCATTGGACGTCTTCCCTGCGACATTTGACATTTTTAGGTTTGATATTACAAGTTCGATGTTTAGGTGTTCGATCACCTAAACATTCGATCTTTTAATATAGACCCATATTTTAGGCTGTGTGTTTTTAAAGGTGTTTTACTGCTTCTTTCTATTTTGAGGAATGGCACTGGTGACTGCCTTGTTTTTAAATACAGTATTGAATACAGTGCACCAGAAGCACACTGCAACTGAAGTAAACTGTACTGCTCATATGCAGGGATGTGTCATAGTCTGTGCTAGTTTAAACAGAGTTAAAATTTTGAGAGGTTATTTTTGGTTACCTATATTGAAAGGAAATAGGTGAGCAAGCAGTTGGGAATGTTTTAGCTACCATCTTACCCTAAGTAGCATAATTTAAGAAATTGCTGAGAAGATGTCACCAATGATGCTGCACTGACATGCCTACCCTTCAACTTAATACATAGCTTGTACTTAATTTTCTTTCCAGTTGCTTTGGAGCTACAAAACCACTCACTGTATACCAAGGGGGCTTATATCCCTTAATCTCCTCTCCATCTCTTTCAAAATTTTACAAAAGAGGGGGTTAATGACATTTCCAGCCCCCTTTACAAATGACATAAATTTCAGAAACTGCAAAGCAAAGTGTTTCAGCAATGTCTGGCTACAGGTATAACTATTAGCAAGCATAGCATGTCTAAATTTTATGCTAACCGGGATTCTTAGAACCAAGATAAGGGGGCAACTATTCTAAAACACTGCCACACTATAGTGCTTGGTTCCCTGGTTTAATTCTTTGATGTGGTGCCCTCTGTGTGGAGACTGCATATTTTACCAATGTTAACATAGGTTTTCTTGCTGGTTTCTGTTTTTTAACATATATCAAAGACATGTGAGAAGGTGCCCTAGCACTACTAAATTGGCTTGAGTTGTGGATATGCACATTTGTACCTTTAATGGAATACTATCCTAGAAGGGACTAGTTTTCTTCCTTGTACTTGCTGCTTTCTCAGACAAGTTACAGCTTCACATTACTGAAATGGATAAAACAGGAATAATCATAGATGAATGGATTGCGATGGGCTACACCTTCTGGACAGATCTGTGCACTAACCACATTCACAGTTACATAAACTGATAAATAATATTACTACACTTCTTTGTTATAACCTAGAAGTGCTATCAGAGAGAAAAACAAACTGTACTAGCATTTCTAAAATCAGATTATCAGTTATTGCAGTAACATAATGCCTAATATATCTCATGATTCATTATTTAAATAAACAGAGCAATTTTAAGGACATGAATGCTTTGTGATAGGTGGTAGGTTCAACAATGACAAAAGTAACACTATGAGTTTTGAAGCGATCTTCACGGTAAGTGCATCAAGAAAAAAAAACATCAAAACATGCAGTAAGTATATTGCACTAAAAAAATGCAAAAAGTAGCTAAACTACAATTGTCTCCGTGAAAACAACATTATAAGCTCTCTGCAGATACTGTTTCAGGCTCACCAAGAATTAGAGTTAGAATCAGTTCATTCATCCAACCCTAGACCTAGAAAACATGAAAAAGGCAGCAAACCATAACCACAGAAGAGAAGCCATGCCTCCAGAATGCCCTACTGCTTGTATCAATTAAAACAACATGACCAGCAGGCAAGTGATAAAGCAGCATACCTTACCTATAGATAAGATTATTAAAGGTAAACCAAGCACCATGATGTCACACTGCTTGAATTAGTTCAAATGATAGGAAAATAATGGAATTAATGGAATTATTAAATAATAATAAATACAGCAGCATATTTTATCCGTCGATAAGGTTGCTAATTGTAAGCAAAACTGTACTGCTTCTGTTGGTCACAAATTTCCATTGCTCCCAGTCCCCCTAGAATCAACAAATGTGAAATTCATCTCCAAATATATTACAGTCCTGTGATTCTAGCTCACGTGTGCAGTTACCCACACACAAACATCCATAATATAAGAAGAGACAAAATAAGAGAGGGTATTAAAATGGTTAGAAGCCACATGTCTGGTCATCCAGCACACAGCAGCAAATATTTCTTATATTTAACTTCTATCTCCAGTCACACATCTCCAAATTATACTCACAGTATGGCATTCTGTGGCCAGGTGTCTGGTCAGCTATCTAAGCCACCTACAGCAAAAAAATACCAAAATGATCCAGCAGTACAGCAGCCCCTTTCAAATTTACAGCAATAGATTATTAAGTATCATGCTGATTTGTAGTATAAATATGTAACATTACTGCTAATTTTCCATGCAGTTACTACACAGATTATGTCTGCAGATGATTTCTCAATGTAGTGTACCCATATGGACAGCAATAGAGAAAGCAAGCAAATGAATGAATACATAAATCAATCATAATCATATCATCAATCTTCATGATATTACATGTCATTTAACAAGCCTAAGTATTGCCTTTCATCATGTAGACTAGCAAAATTAACAAAAAAGTCTTAACTTTTTTGTTTTATACTGCATTAAAGCCTAGTAATGTAAATAATACATAATGGATTCTGTGGGATACAAAAGTGTTTTGCTCATGCCTTCAGAAATGTTATGTCCTTATTTTTGTTTCTCCCATCCTGCAGATCGTGCAGCTTGTTTTATATCCCACAGAAGTCATTCATGTTTCTTTTACCTTGCATGTCTACAGCCTGTTTCTTACTGCAGTTCTCGATTTCCATCTTTTGCTTTTGTAGTTCTGAAATATGTTGCTTAAGTTCTGGAATGACCTTAATAAGAAACAAGAAAAATATTCTGCCACCAGTGCTTCTATACAAGCAGCATATTTAAATTGCAAATGTGTATCTCAGATACTTTGCATATCAGTTTTTTTTTCCACTGTGCCATGTGACCATTTTTACATTCTGAGAAAACCTGATCAGATGGCATTTCATAAACTTTGTGAATTTTCATTTCCATCCACATTTATTTCAGTATTGTATTGTTAGATAAAGTAGACATTTTTTTTAAAGTCTACCTGCAGTTAGCAAGAGGGGACATAACATAGAACAGCAGAACAAACATGATGTTTTTTTTTATTCCATGCCAGCATTACAAAGTGCCAAAAATATTTAATTTTCTGTTAAAAACACCTCTACTGCCCTCAGTGAACACGTATAAAGAGAGTCAGAACACAAGAAAAGTGGATACTACGTGTTCTATGTCATATGTAATTAATTAATTAATCAGATTTACAAATTTAAATGAAGCAGGAAAAAAATATATAATATGTTCGCCTGCTCTCTCTATCTTCATTTTCAAGCACAACAAGCCTGTGTCGACATCATTAGAGTTCTCTTTTTCTGTGTGAGTAGGTCCAGCATGTGGGGTAACTTGTGATTGCCCTTGGCTAAATGGAGGAGGAGGGGGAACCAATGCTGTCTTGGCCAAAAGGGGGCCATCAGCAAGATTTTTGGCTGTTCCTGTTAAATTTTCAGCAGGACCTTCTGGATAAGTGGGAAGGGAGGAATGCATATAGAAACATCCCCTTCCATGTAAATGATAGTGGGTCCACCGTTCATGCCCCAGGATATGGGATCCTGGCACAAAACCTGGGATGCTGTCTGTTCATGGGGGAAGCAAAAAGATCTATCTGACGAATATCCCAACGATGGACCAGATCCAGAAACACATCCCTGCTTAACATACACTCGTGGAACAGAGTCATGGACCTGCTGAGAGTGTCTGCCATCACATTCTGAGCTGATGGAATGTAAAAAGCCTGAAGAGAAACCTGGCTCTACTAGGCTAGCTCCCAGGTGTATAATGCCAGTCTGCAGAGGATTTAGGACTTTGTCCCCCCCTGCTTGTTGATGTGCTAGAGGACTGTGGTATTGTCTGTGAACCGACTTAGAACCCCTGGTGAAATACTGGACTTGAAGATTTTGAGGGCAAAGATCAAAGCCTTCATTTCCTTTATGTTGATGTGCTCCTTTGCCTGAGGAGGGGACCACACATCCCTGACCTTCCGGTGTTCCCAAGTTGCACCCCAGCCCGTGTCTGATGCATGTGTACAGATCCTGGGTGGGGGGAAGAGGTTGAAGAGGTAGGTCTGGATTTCTTGAGACCTGGAAAATCCACCACTTTAACTCCTTTATCAAACAGGGTAGTAGGGGGACAGCAAAATGCAGAGGGTGAGAGTGTTGTTTCCAGACTGTTCTCCGGAACCACTGAAATTTCCTCATATGTAGTCTGGCAAAATGAAGCACAGGGATAGTTGAGGGCATGAAACCCAGGAGGCACAGGATCTCCCTGGCGGTCAGAGGTTGAAGAGGTAGCAGGTCCTGGAAGTAGGAGGTAAGAGACAGGATCTTTTCTGAGGGTAAACAAACTATCATCGTGTTTGTTAGAATCCTGCACCCCAGGAAGACATGATCTTGGAAAGGGATCAGGGAAGACTTCTGAAGGTTGCTTGTAAATCTTAGCCTTTTCAAAAGGGACATTGTGCAGGAGATATTCTCCAGAAGACTGTCTGCAGATGGGGCCTGGAGAAACAGGTCATCTAGATATGGAAATATCTGTATGCCCTGTAGCCTGCAGTAAGCTATGACAGGGGCTAAACATTTTGCAAATACCCTTGGTGCCATAGACAGTCCAAAGGGTAAAGCACAGAACTGAAATTGAGAGGAAGCAACAGAAAAGCAAAGAAATCTCCTGAACCATTGGGGGATGGGGCTGTCCAATGACACCATGAAGGCCTGGGGAAGGATAAGTGGGAGAAGAGTAAGCAACATCAAAATGTGAAAGGTGGGGACTTTCAGAAAGGTGTTTAAATTGGAAAGGTCAAGAATGGGCCTCCAAGGGCCTTCCTTTCTTGGGACCAGAAAGAGCCTGGAGTAAAGCCCTTTTCTCCTTTGAGAGGGTGGTACCCCTGGATAGTGCCCTGAGAAAGAACAGAGGAAAGGACTAGTGGGAAGAATTCCAATTGGTCTTATGGAGGTTGAGGGATGCCCTGAAGGAAGGAGGGTTTTTCCATACCATGAAATAGCCTTGACTGATGATAGGAAGGACCTAAGAATCCTGGGTTATCTGTTTCCAAGCTGGGAGGGAAAGGGAGAGGCTGAAGAAAAGGGAGTAGATGGATCTGGAGGCAGGTAGTCACAAGCTACCACGTTTGGTCTGCAAAGGCTGTTGCTATAAAGGTGTGGAAGAAGCACACTTAGAGGGAGCTTGTCTCCTGGAGTTCCTCTTACCTTTGAATGGAAGAGTTTTAGTTACCTTCCTTACACAGGTGGTTCTGAATGGGTAGTTCCTCTGGAAGCGGGAAACAGGAGAAACAAAAATGTGTTTCAAATCATGGAGTTCCTTCCCCTTTTCCTAAAGAGTTTTAAAAAGCTCTGTAACTGCACTGCCAAATACGGCTTTATTGTCCAGAGGGCGATCCATTAGCTTAGCTTTGATATCATCAGGTAATGGTTGAAATGAATACCTTCTCAGGACCGACCCATAAGCAGCTGCCCTGGCTGTGGCCTCCACAGCATCATAACTGCATTTGATGGAGTGCCTGGTAACCTGGGTGGAGGAATTTAGGATGGCTGAGAGCTTGGCTTTAGTGGATGAATCTGGGAGCTCTGATAAGAGTTTCACTGCATCTGCTAGAAGAGCCAGAGAATATTTGGCCATGTGCATCTGACAATTAATTGCCTTAAAGGCCAAGGTTGCAGAAGTATACACTTTTTTTCCCCAGTGTCTCCATGACCTTGCTCTCCTTATCCAAGGAGAGCAGAGAGATGGAAAGCAAAAGTTTAGAAGTATATCTGCTGCTACAGAAATAGTAGCTGGATCAGCAGAGGGTACCTTAAAAAGGAACTTGGCATCCTCAGGCACCTTGTAAAATCTGTCTGGACATTTGGGAGATGGAGGCTGGAAATTTGGGCACTAGGAAGCTGCAGTGAGGGCATCCAAGAAAGCCGGCAAGACAGGAGAGATGGTTGATGGATTAGGGGAATCCTTCTGAAAGAGGTCATAGCACCTCTTCCGTATTTTAGAGACCTGGCAACAATCCCACTTAAAAACTCCTTCATGTTCAAGATGGTCTCCCCAAAGGAAATATCCTCCCCAGGGGAATCCATACCATTATATTCCTCCTCTGGGGAGGCATATCTCAAAGGAGAAGCAATTTGTGTAGAGTAAGCAAGAGACTCATCCCCTGATGAATCCTCCTCCTCAGAAGAGATGTCCTCTGAAGGCCTCTTCAAGAGGGTAGCAGGAGGAAAAGCCGGTGAAGAAATGAAAGGGGCTGAGGTTTGGCAGATTGCCATGAAGGTATTAAAAAGGCCTTGGGTAATGGCCTGTCAAACAGGTGTTAGGTTGGGTGCTCAGTACTGAGGAGCCAGAGAAACATGTTTAGTTTTAAGTTTCTTCTTCTTTGGAGCCTCAGGACCCAGGCAATGAAAGGTTGATGGGCTAGACATCGGGTGTCATTCCACAACATTTGTAGGAACATCCTCACGCACAACATTTTGAGTGATGCCGCATGGGCCTTCAGTGATTACCAGCTGTGGTTCCACCCCCCCCCCCAGCACCTGTATCAGATGCCAGTGAATCCCCCTTGGATGTTCTTTCAGATTCCTTGATGGCTTCTGCAGTGGTACCCATCAAAAAACACTCTACAGATTCTGAAGCAGCCTCCAGGCCTTCATCGGCCTCAGGAGGAACACCCGACATAGTGGGAGCAGCAGTTGGGTCTGGCCGAGGCTTCTTGGCCTTCTTGACTTGCGGCTCATCTGAAAAACCTGACATTGACTCCATATCTTGTGCTAAACACTTAAGGTGCTGATTTTTTGAATACAACCTAAGGGAAGATAGACGGCTGTGAAGGGTTTTTGGGACAAAGGCCTTACAGACAGCGCAGGAGGTATAATTGTGATCTGGGCCTAGACAAAATAAACAAAGCTCATGGGAGTTTTTATGTGGAATTTGCCTTCCATACTTACACTTGCCCTTCCTAGCTGACATGTACTCACTATAAACAAACTTTAAATACAAAAAACAAACTAAAAACAAATCAAGACAGCTTGCTGTAGAATCCAAACCAATTTAATGTTAGCGCTTTCGTACAAGCCCAATATCTGAATTTCTTCAGGCAAGAAATAACCCAAGATTCAGTACTTATATACAATTATGAATTAAACCATTAACATATTAATTAATGTCAACTATTTAAAGAAGCATTGCATTACTTCAAGGTACCTTAAAAACCTTGTATAAACAACAGCCCCTTTCCTAAAAATCATTTACAAAGGTAATTTTATTTATTTATTTATTGATATTTGTTAACCGGGTTTGTCCAACTGGGCTTGTGGCCCATTTTCAGTGGAAACCTGAGGAGAAAAGCTCCAGTAGTACATTTTAAACAAGTACACTTTTAAACAATATTGATATAATAGCAGTTATAGCAAAAAGATTCACATATGTTGGGTTACATGCATAACATTAAAGTTGCATTAAAAAAAGCTAAGTAACAATTTTACACTGATATAGTTCAATAGGTCAACAATAACAATTTTTTGTTTGTATAAGATTATGCAAATGCATAGTAGACACATTGGAGAGAGAGGTGTAATGAGGTAATAAGTATGGTCCTTTTAAGGGTACATAAAGGGAAGGAAGACTAGGTAGGGTCATGGCAAGGGCAGGTTCTGGAATTGAGAAAATAAGCTTTAGCTCATTTTTAAAGTGTGAGGTATGGGAGATTGAACGTAAGTCAAGGGGAAGTTTGTTCCAAGCATGGGCAAGGGAGTGTTTGTCGAGTAGTTTGCCTACTGACCTTTTTGAGTGGTAGATATCAAGTAATTGTTGGTTAGAAGTACGGAGGGTACGGGATAGTATGTAGATGGAGACTAAGGAAGATAGAGATGGACAGAAGGAGGGTTTATAAAGAATAGAGTGTAGCATATGAAATTGATAAGATAGCAGAAACTGGGGAAGTTCAAGCCACTGAAGAGAGTTTAAAGAAATGCAGTGGTGTGAGTTGTATGGGGAGTTAGTAATGAATCTGGCTATTTTATGGTAAGTCTGTTGCAGTTTGTTTAGAGTGGAGGCCTGGATATTGATAAGAACTGGGGCGGTGTAGAGGGAGGGGAGGAGGAGTGCCTGGCCCAGGGTAAGTCTAGACTCAGGGGTTAGGAATTTTTTGTTCCGATATAGCAGACCTAGTTTCTGGTTTGTTTTTTTTTATACATTGGAGTATGTGAAAGTTGAACTTGAGTTCATCATCGATAATGACCCCTAGGAGTTTTGTGTGGGTGTCAGGTTGGATATTTGTATTGTTAGAAGATGTAATAAAAAAGGAGGTTTTGTGATGAGAAAGAGAACGGGGAAGGAAAAGTAGGAGTTTGGACTTTTTGGGATTTAGGATCAAGAGGGTGTGACAGAGCCATTGTTCAGTGGATAGTAGGACCTGTTGGGTCAGGGAGTGTAGTTCAGGAATGTTATTTGAGATGGATATAAGTGTGGAGTCATCGGCATACTGAATAAGGGAGGATTCTTTGCATGAGGTGTAAAGATCATTGATGAAGATGTTAAACAAAAGGGGTCCCAAGATGGAGCCTTGGGGGAACACCAGTGGAGATGGGAAGGAAAGGTGAGGAGGATGAGAGCCATTCGATAGATTGTTCCCTGCCAGATAGGTAACTATTAAACCAGGCAAGTGCGGAGGGGGATAGGTGGAGATTTGCGAATTTGGATAGTAGTAGAGGATGAGAAACAATATTGAAGGCTTTGGAGAGATCTAGGAAGAGACAGGAAATGAGTTTATTGTTGTCTAGGGCCTCTGCAATGATATGAGTGAAGGAGAGGAGGGCAGTGGTGGTGCTGTGGTGAAGACAAAATCCATGTTGGGTAGGGGTAAGTAAGTGGTGTGTGAGGAGGTGATTGAGAAGCTGTGAGTGAATACATTTTTCTAATATCTTGGAGGCGGGACAGAATGGTAATGGGTTGGTAGTTTGAGGGGTCAGTGGAGTTTCCACCTTTATGAAGAGGGATAGTGAAGAAAGATTTCCAAAGGGTGGGGACAGTTGATTCCAGAATAGATCGATTAATTATTATAGATACAGGATAGGCAACTGAGTCAGCAGCAATTTTTAGGAATGTAGGAGATAGACTATCAATGGAAGGAGAGCAAGGATTTAGCTTGAGTAGTAGAGATATGATGTAAGTAATGGGAACTGGCTCCAAAGTAAACAAAGTTGTGTTAGTGGGACTTGGAGAGGTGGGTGTCGAAGTAGAGTTTGGCTTAGAGGTTACCAGACTTTGGATGGAAGAGATAAAGTGTTTATTCAGGAGGGTAGCTGTTTCCTGAGAGGAAGAGTTAGAGTATCGGGAGGGATTAGAGGGCTTTCCAGGATAGAGGATGTTGTTGAGAGTTGACCAAAATTTTTGAGGATTGGATTTGTTGTTAAGCTGAGCAGAGCAATAGTATAACTTTTTGTCATTAGTTGTATGTTTTTTGCAAGGTTCCTCAGTTGCCTGTATTTTTCAAGAAAAGGTGGTTGTTTAGTTTTAGTCCAGGTTTTCCAAGCATGATCTCTTTGTTTCATAAGGGACCTAGTCTCTTTGGAGAGCCAGGGAGCATGGTTTGATTTTACTCTGATCTTTCTAGAGGGAGCTAAGGAGTTTAGAGTATTCATGAAGATACTATTGAAAGTGCTTACAGCATCGTTTAGGGGGAGGTGTTTTAGAATGGACCAATCTATGTTGTGGAGAATGGAGTTAAATTGGGATGAAATGAAAGTTGATAGTTTTCGACAGTCTTTGATAAGGTGGGGTTATATATAATATAATGTTATAAATCCTTATAAAGATACAAAATTCTATACATTTTTATGATACAAAAAACATTAAAACCAATCATTCAATATTCAATACCAAGTTCCACACTATTCGAGAAACATATTATATATATTTTTTAAATTTCAAAATTTAAATTTTATGAGTCTTCACCTATCCAATGCTTTCAGTTTAAGAATACATTTAATTGAGCTATATTCATTAAGATCTGTTTTTGTATCATATTTAATATTTTTGTATCATAAAAAAATGTATATAATTTTGTATCTTTATAAGGATTTATAACGTTATATTACATGTTATAGATATTATATGTACTTAAATTACCTTTGTAAATGATTTTTAGGAAAGGGGCTATTGAATATACAATGCTTTTAAGGTATCCATGAAATAATGCAATGCTTCTTTAAATATTTGACATTAGTTAATGGTTTAATTCATAACTGTATATAAGTAGTGAATCTTGGGTTATTTCTTGTCTGAAGAAGTTCAAGCATTGGGCTTGTACGAAAGAGCTAACATTAAATTGGTTTGCATTCTACAGCAAACCGTCTTGATGTACTCACTATAAAAAACAACACAGTAGCCAAAAGGAATAAAGAAAAAAACCCAATGGGGTACTTATATGAAGCATAAAACATGACTTCTCTGGCAAGCGATGACCGGAGCTGGCAATTGGACAAGAGGCAGAAAAGTTCTGAGGTAGGTACGTGCTGACATCCACTTTATACTCGACATCTCTTTATGGCCGACATTCGCTAGCTGATGTGCGGTGTCACATGTACCCTACAGTAGCATTTAAACCTTTGCATACCGGTCATATGTACGAGTCAGCCGGAGGCGGAGTCCCTCATGTTATGAATACTGCAGCATATGAATAGAAGGACATCACTACAGTGCAGTTATACAAAGATTATGATTAAACTATGCCACCCATAGGTAAATCATGTCATACTCACACCCACTCATGGGTTATTGCTAAATGTATGCATCCCCATGATATTCCTACGCTGATCTTATGAGACATAAAGGAATAAAGTTCAACTGATATTAGTGTAGGGGAAACATATTTTTCTAATGCATATAATTAATAACTGATATATAATTATAATGATTGAACAGAAAAAAAGACATCATGATACTATAGGCACCACATCTACGATGGAAAAGGAAAGTCACAGAACTCTAATAATCAGCCTATATCCAACAGTAAAAGGCAAACCAGGGCAAGTGAATAAAGACTGCTTAAACCCAAACCAAACAATCCAAATGAAATAGTAACCAGTTAGCACAGCAGAATCCAATAAAATGACAGTTCAGAGGTTTAATAAAACAACATAAAAATGTTAAAAACAAACAGAACAAACAGAAGCATTTTCACATCTATCCAGATGGTTTTCCAGATCTAATAAAACAGGCACAGAATACCCAAAGCTTCAGAACTACCTCTTACGGTCATGTGACCTAAGCAGTGATCTTAAAGGAACACAGTCATTTAAACTCTTCCCTCTGTCACTGTAGTTTTAAGATCTATTTAGTCTCAATACATTCTGTTTTCATTTTAAGATCACCACCTCTAATGCTGATATTAAGAAGTTGTAACACAAGAAACCTGAACTTGTATTTCCAGTGACCAGAATATGTTTTGACAGTGCATTCCTTTTATCATTTCTAGACATATCATAAATACGTTAATTTACAAAATCTTTCAGTGCTCTATTAGTATTACCAACAAAGAAACTTTTACAAACAGTGCAGATTGCTAAATACACAAGATTACAGCTCTTGCAGTTTGCAAAAATGTTAAATTTGTAGACATGCTTGGTCTCAGGATGCTCAAGTAATTTCAATAAACTGACAAAAATTGCAGTTTCTACATGGATGAGTACCTACCCTGTTGTTGAGCACTAATCTCTTATGGAATGGTTTATAACAAAGCATTTTCCTTAAAGAGACATTGTTCTTAAAGCAAAATTTAGGACCTTTACCTAAAATACTTTTATTTCTTTCATCACATGTAAGAACATGTCAGTGTTTTTTAATAACATCACAAACAGAACTAACATCATTGGAAAAAGTAATGCTTACTCTCAGAGTGTCTCCTGGTGGCACCCCAGTTTTCTTAGCCTCTGAGTCATGATGAGAAAAATATGATCTGGCCAAAGTATTCCTACTAGACAGTGCCTCTTGTCATGCAACATCTATCTCATGCTGTTTATAGCCTCTGCTACTAAAATCTTTTGCTAGCTCATTACACACGGATACCATACAATCTTCATCAGCATCGAGCCTAGCATAGCTAAGAAACTGTCCTTTCAAAGCATTCTTAGGAATGTGTTGTGGATACATACTCTGCCTACGTAAGATATTGCATTTTTACAAGTTTTTTTTTGTAAACCTGAGTGACAATACCATTCAGTTTCTTAATAAATTTAACATCCAACAACTCAATACTCTCAGCAGAGAACTTGGGGGTAAACTATAAAAACTGAGAGGTCTGTTGCAGGTATTCAAAAAAAATCATATAGCTTCTGGAAGAAGGGCTAACCATAGGACACATAGTTAGTTCCTTGGTCAGACCAAAAATGGTGCCTCTTTCCTGATGAAGACAAGCAGCAAATATCAGTAAAAACTACAAGACTTTAAAAATCACCTTTTTCACAAAAATATGCAGTAAAAAACAGTTTAAGACACTTTGCTAGCCCCAAAAAAGTAAAGTAAACACAATTTCTCCACAGAAAAAAAATGGTTTTCAGTTACTTTATCCAACTTTTAAATCTAAAAGAAAAAACAGTGCTCCCATTTTAAAGTACAACATAGTCTACGGACAGTCCATCAAAACAGAAAACTCTTAGCTTTAAAATAACTTTCCTGAAGAGGAAAGTGATTAAAAAAATAACAGCATTTAGAAAATTAAACTTTTTTTTCCCAAAGAGAACTTATCTGCTCAAACTTGTCTTTTAGTCAGCTTAGCTCAAGCTGTCTGACAGTTTGGGCTTGTAGAAGTGGCCTTGAAGCTTTGGAAGCTGTTATACCTTTGACATGATAAAACACCATATAGCTAAGGCTACCGCAGCAGTGATCAATATGACGAACATAAATAGATCAATAAGTTCTCACACTGTAGCCTATTTCATCATCCCCAGACTTGGTTATCTGGTATTAAATGAGTTCCCAATTCTTTTTCTCTTAGTCAAAAAAGAGACATTCCTGCTTCACAGCCATACTTTTTTTCCATAATAAAAATTCTTACTAAACTTCTTCCTTTTTAACTTTGTACATACACTATAACGTTACAGAAACACAGACATAGTCACAGGAGATAGGATGTATGTAGAATAAAGATGCATCCACTTCAGAATCTTTTGTCAAGAATCTTTGGACAAGTCACACATATCACAGCAATCTAACTTTGACAGAACTTTAGAAGTGGGTCCAAACACTGGAAAATGTTGTGAGGCTTTTTCCAATAATAAGCCCAGGAGATGAAAAAGCAGTATTTATAATGAAATACTTAAGGCAGTGTGTTCTGCAATGTGTTCTTGACAGATACGGATTAACTCAGAGTACTAATCGCAGGAGTGTATTAACAACCAAATGTCCACTGTGCAAATGCCAGCTGCAGATACATTTCTGAAATATGTACTAAGGGCAGCAACCTCTCTAATCGAATGTTCCCTCAACACATCTGAAAGGAAAAGATGGGTTTCTTGGAAGCAGAAACTAAAATAATCAAACAAATTAAAAAAATTCTGTTTGGCTAAAACCTCTTCACCCTGCTGAGCAGTAAAAGAAAAGGGCATTTGGCTCACCATGTAAAGGTGCGACCAGAGCGCCCCCACCATGTGAAGTGTATGGTACAACATTCCACTGCTTTTCTGAACCTCTTTGTAAAATAATACATGGTAAATAAACTCTCTTAGAGAAACAACTGAGTTTTAAGACAAAATAATAACTGGTCCAAAGCTAGGTTCAATCACTGAAGGAAATTTATGAAAAGTCTTTTTACACATATGGCATAGAATTACAAACTTTATTTGGTAATAGTGAAGTTTCTAAAAAAAAAAAAAGGCAGCCATCAAAAATGTATAACTGAGGACTTCAAAATAAATCAATTCAAAATGAAGAAGCAGAAGTCACGTGATCATAAAATTCAGGTGTCAAGGTGGTAGGGGCTGGATTTTTTAACTATGTCACAACTGAAGAACCTCTTTTATGAGTTATTTATTAAATAAAACTTATGTACTTACCATAATTCAGTATCTACATTGTCCATTTTCATTCTTCCTCACCGATCGGTCTCAGATCCAACACTGGGTCTGACTTGGCCGCTTCTTCCAAACTTAGGCTCTGAGTCTCAAGCTCCTCCCTCTTCCCATAATACATCATACCTTCTCTAACTCCCCAGATCGAGTTTGCTGCCCTATAGTTCAAAAGGTTACAGGAATAGTACAGAAAATAGAAAGGAATTAAGGCTCAAACCCAGAGCCGAAGGGTTTTGAATTTCCTCCACGAATTTCTCAAAGGCACAAGGCTGAGGGATGGCTGGGGGGGATGTGAGGAAGAATGAAAATGGACAATACAAATACTGAGTTATGGTAAGTGCATAACTTTTTAAACTTATGTTGTTCTTTTTATTCTTCTGCACTGATGGGTCAGAGTTCCTAGCTACTTAACTCCTGGGCAGCCCTCAATGAAGGATGTGCTGGAGCACTGTCGAGCCAAAGGATGCCCTGCTCCTAGAGGTGATATCCAACTTACTCAGACCAAGTTGCTGCAGCAAAAATCTTATCAAGTGAGGTCCTGGAAGAGAAGGCAAATGATGTAGCCATAGCTTTGGTAGAATAAGCCTTGGGTAGTTGAGGTAATGGAACAGCTTTTCCATACATTTGGCTAAAGTAATCATAGAAACTGCATGACCTGAATGGTTTGCTGAGAAAGATACAGATAGCTGATCAGATTTGCCTCACCTTTTTTTTGTCCTACGGAGATAAAAATGTAATTGCCTGTGAACATCTAGAAGATGAAAAATATATTCGCCTTTGCTTGAAAAACTGGGGAAAAAGACTGGTAATTGGATTGAGTGGCTAATGTTGGATTCCATGGCTACCGTAGGCATAAAGGAGGGATTTGCCCTTAATGATACCCTGTCTTTATGAAAAATTATGTAAGGAGGTTTCACTGACAAGGCTTGAATCTCTGATACTCTCTTAGCAGAAGTAATCGCTACTAGAAAAAATTTTTCCAGGACAGAAATTTCATGTCACAACTATCCACTGGTTCAAAAGGCTTCCGGGTAAGCCCTTGCAGCACTAAGCCTTGCATAAACCTGGGAAAAAAAAAAAGAGAGAGGAAGATCCCTTCCCAGCATAAAAATTGGATATGGCAGCCAGTTGAAGCTTAATGGTAGAGAACTGACTCCTTCTTGAAAAAGATTACTAAGAAAAAGGAGAATAGCTGAAGGGGAAGCTGAGAAAGTGTTGATATTCTCTTTAGAGGCCCAAATAGAAAATCTCTTCCACTCACTGTTGAAGACCTTTTTAGTGGAAGCCCTCTGAGAGGCCAGAATTATATCACAGACCGAAGGGGCGAGCCTTGACTTACTTATAATTACTGGAAGTGGAGAAACCATGTGGTCACCCTTAGCCTGTGGAGATTGGGGGTTGGATGTCTGATGGATGGGATATGAGATCCTGTCTGGGATCTAGTATCCAAGGCAGATACGTCAGATGAGACCAAAGAAAACTGGAACCATATCTGACGAGGCCAGAAAGGGACAATGAGGATTACTGGGCTCTTCAACCTGCTGGCTTTCTGTAGGAATTTCAAGATCAGAAGAAGAGGAGGGTAAGCATAAAGGAGACCTGGGGGCCACTCATGGACCACATCATCCCTTGGTGACTCCCCTTTTGGGGGGATCAGAGCAAAATCCTTCCTGCACTTGAAGTTTTGGGGAGAGGCAAAGAGGTTGCAACAAAGTTGGCTCTAACGGCCAAAAATCTTGTTTGCTACTGACTGATTGAGGGACCACTAGTGAGGAGTCAGAATATATCTGCTGACTCCATCTGCTATGATGTTGGTTTTCCCAAGAATGTGTGCTGCAACTATAAAGCGGTCTGAAAATATCACCCATTCACAAGCCCTCGTGGCCTCCCTGCCAACGGGTATGAACGGGTTCCTCCTTGTTTGTTGATGTACCAGACTACTGACATAATGTCTGCATGAATTGCAATTGACCCCCAGAGGGAGAATGCCCTGAAAGGCTTGCAATGTTAAAAGGACTGTCCTCATCTCTAGGACACTGACATGTAGATTGGTCTCCATGGATGGCCACATGCCTTAGACCATCTTTCCTTGGTAATGCCCCTCCACATTAGGAAACATCCACTGTCACTGTGGCTATCAGGGTGGGGACAGAAAAGGGTCTGCCTAGAAACAGGTCACCTGACTGCATCCACCACTACAGATGATTCCTGCAGATCGAAGACAATATTATGGGAACTGAAAGTGTTTGGTAGAGAATGGACCATTGACCTGCTATTGTCCATTGAAGTACTCTGATAAAGAACCTCACTAATGGGAGTAAAACGACTGCAGCTGCCATTTAACCTAGAGCCTGAAGTATTAATTTTGCTGGTGGAGAGGGCATATCTAATAAGTCGTGAACCTGTTGTTTTAGAGACATTATAAAATGTCTCGGTAAGGAAGCCACTTATGTAAATGTGTTCAGCTGTGTCCTTATGAATTCTAGGTTCTGCACAGGAATCAAGTTTAATTTTTACCAGATTTATTATGATGCCCAGATGTTTTAAGATCTTTTACTAGATAGTTTCTGGACTGAACCAGTTGATGCATTGTTGGTGCAGTGAGAAGACAATAGTCTTGATAGGGAAACACCTGGAATCCTTTTAGCCTCAGGTGAGCCACTACCACTGCCAAACATTTGGTAAACACCCAGGGGGCTGTGGTGAGTCCAAAGAACAGTGTTCTGAACTGGTAGTGACTGGCTCCCAGACAAAAGTGCAGGTGCCTTCTGGAGTTTTTGTCTATTTTGATGTGATAATATGTGTCCTGAAGATCCACTGAGCACATCTAATTGTCCTTGCACAGAAATGGTAGAATGGACTGTACTGTAACCATTCAGAACTTTGACTTCTTGATGAAGTGATTCAAATTGCTGAGGTCTAGTATAGGTCCTCAGGTCCCCTATTTTCTTTGGCACTAAAAGAAGTGAATATAAGTTTCTAATCCTCGGGACCTCTTGGATGACTCTTCTTCTTAGAAGTTTTTGGACTTCTTGAATAGTGCACTCCTTCTGACCGGGTGGTACACCCATGAGTTTCCTTCTGGTACCTGGGGGATGAAGGGTAAAGGGAATGTAACAGCCTCTGGATATGATGTTTAACACCCAGGAGCTGTTTATGTTTGTCCAGGCATCTAGGTGCAAGGACAGATGACCACCAACTATATCCAGAGTAGAACAGTCAGGCAGCACTTCAGGAGCACTAATAGGCTCTGTTGGGAAAGTGCTTCCTGAAACCCTGATTTTGCAGACCTCTTCTGCCTCTAGACAGCGTCTGCCATTAAAACCTCCTCCTCTGCCTCTGGAGGAGTTGTCCCCATGCAGGTCCTGGAAAGATCCTTGAGATTTTCTGAACCAAGTTTTCTTGCCTCCTTGCCAATTCCTTAAGAAGGTCCTCTGAGGGGTAGAAAACTTGATCCCCATGGCAGACAAGGTCTTCGCTTCCTGCTCATTGTGGGTTAGTGTGTCTTTCACTGATGGTCCAAGCAAAGAGAACATCTAATTGTCCTTGCACAGAAATGGTAGAAAGGGGACATTAATGAATGATGCCTTGAACGGCTCTGTGAAGTGACAAAACCACATCCAGGCCTGTCTCCTAATGGCTATGCCTGTGCTGGCTGCTCGCAAGTTGCCTTCCACTGCAAATCAATATCATTGAGGAATTTGCAAGAAAGGAAAGAATAACCAGTTGGGGAGAAATCTTCTTCAAGTCCTCCTCTGACATAATTTCTGCAAGAGAGTTGGTTAGCTCCTTGACCAGATCTCTCTGCAAAAGGGTGAAGTGCACCAAATAGTTTAATGACCTCAGAGTGAAAGTAGCTGATCCGTAAACATGATTTCCATGTCTGTCCATCACTCGAGACTCCTTGTTTGGTGGATGGACAGTGGAGCATTGTTCAGCTAGTGCCTTCTTCGTGGCTAGTGCAACAACAATATCATCTACTGGAATACCTTTGCTCCAATGATCGGAAGGCAGGCTGAGAATCTTATCGATGTGCTTGGGGATAGCCTTGATCATGCCTGGTTCCTTACAGGATGGTGGGAGACCAAATTTATCAGACCATCTGCCAGGGGAGACACCCAGCACATAGATGGAACCACCCTGAAAGCCTTCAGGAACACCAATTCCTCAGAAGGAGGAGGCTGGGATGACCAGCCACGTTTCTGCCTAAGGGTTTCCAGGATGACTTCAAAGGAGACATCATCAAGTGGTGATCGGGGGGGAAACTTCTCCCATATCGAAGCTGGTGTCCTCTGTGAGAGACTCCATAGGGGAGTCTATGTGCCTCCTTTTACACTTCTTCCAAGGGACCTCCTCCATGGTGTGTTCAAAAGAGGTATCGGAAGAAAGGGGGACTCCCTGAGGGGAAGTGGTCTGGAGGCTCCTTGGGGCAGGCTGACCTATGGCAGGCATGATGGGCTCAGTGCTCAGATCCGATGAAGGGTGTGGCAGACCCTGGGAGTGAGGAGATGCTTCTCTAATCCTGGAGAAACCCCTTTCTGGAACCCAGAAGGCTGATGGACCCAAGGAAACCCTCTCTCCCTTGGAGCCAAAGTTATCAAAGGAGAGAGAGAGAGAGACAGAAAGAGAGAGAGAGCACAGCCAGCCATGGATCCAAGGCCTCCAGACAGAACCAGACCCAAGCTGTCAAGGTCCAGAGCTCCGAGGGGAAGTGAAGAATCCAACAAAAGTCAAAGCTGAAAGCAACCCCCCAGAGTTAGTGCCATTGTCTCAGATCTGGAATCCTGCTGTGATCCAAAAGAAAGGCAGCAGGGCTGGTAAGGGACACAGTCAGAGTAGAGGAAGGCAGCTTCCTCGGATCTGACCTTGACTCTCTCAGGAAACCAGGGTCTTGGGTTTTCGAAACCAAGGGATGAATCAGAAAAGGAGTCTGCAAAGTAGAAGATGGAGCACTCACAGATCCTAGATGGGATGGAAATGGAAGAACCCCCATCTAGATCTGTGCCCTAAGGAACTTCTGCATCACCCTGTCCATTTCGGCCTCAGTGACACTTCAGGAAAACCTTGATTTAATTGGTGTCTGAAAGACTTATACTGGAAGGGCTGATGAGATTGGTTCTACTTGAAAGATTGGTAGTTGAGTCCTTATAATAAGATTCAAGGGTTTTGGATCTGAAGAAACTGTCCCTGGAGTAGCTGAATGCAAAACAAGGACTGGTTACTGATACAAGGCCCTAGGATGCAAAACAGCCTTAGAACCACTTGGAGCCACAGTAATAGAATACAAAAAAAGCAGTTTTGGCACTAGAAGAATATTTAGGATCCAGCATCCAGCACTTTTCTGGTACCACTTTGATCCAAGGGATTGGATCTTTTTTGACTTGGCTCGAAAGAGTCCCTTGAAGAAGCAGAAAGGGATCTTTTGGAGCCAGCATTCTCCAAGGGGGTTTTGGCCCCTCAGACAGAAGATGCAGGTAAAAGGCCTTTCAAAATCAATTTGTTTTTTTCGGTCAGCCACGGCCCGAGGATTAAAGGTTGCACACACCAGGAAGTCAGTGTCTAAATGCACTGGTTCTAGGCAACAAATGGACTTCTTGTGGGCATCTGAATTTGGAATCTTACGCCCACAAGAACTGCATCATTTGAATACTGTAGGTTTATCAGTCATAGCTAAAGAATTAACCTAATGGAAGAAACACTACAAGAAATACAACAAAAACAACAACAATAAACTATAGAGAATAACTAATATACTACTAGGATTTTTTTTTTTTTTAAACTGAAAAAGAAGTGCCAATGGCATGAAGAAAAATAAAGGTCCCTAACGCCTCTCGAGATCTATAGGAAGGGGAGGAAAAATAGAAAACATCTAAATAAAATCTAAATATATAATTATACATTTAAAGAAGGAATTCATTCAGAATTCTTAGAGAAAAAAAAAGACATTTCAAACCACTAGCAGTCCTGAGACTCTGGAAGCACATCTGTTCACAAACTGTGGCAAACGAGATCTGGGGAGTTAGAGAACGTGTGATGTATTATGGGAAGTGGGAGGAGCTTGCGACTCAAAACCTAAGTCTGGAAGACGTGCCTGAGTTGGATCTGATATCAGACCTGAGACCCATCAGTGAGGAAGCATGAAAAGGGCAAAATCAGATTCTATGTTAAGTGCCTTCCACTTTGTCTACAAGAATGAACAAGGTCAAGAAATGGATGTTCTGAGCACAGTCAAAGGTTTAACAGACATTCTTGAATCAAAGTCAAAAGCACAGCAAGATAATACTGAGTGTAAAAGAAGAAATGCATCCATACAGAACTGCAAGTCACATGTGTAGAGATATTCGAGGCTGAGCCATCATTAAGATCTCTGATCCCCCTCTTTCAGAAGGAAAGTGGGGACATATACATGGAGCCTTCTACTAACCTAACATCACAACAGGACACCAGGCTTCAAAGTGTTAACAGATAAGCCTGAGAGTTCTTAAACTAACTTTTTCCACAAAGCACTTAAGTAGTGTGAATGAAGGATGGTATATATGAACATAGTGAGGCAAAAATTATGGAATGAGTGCATATTTCTAACTTTCATTCCATATGTAAGAGATTGCAAAAGAGCTATCACACTACCTTGGCAAATAGTAAATGACTCACAGAGGCAAGATGTCAATCTGTATTGCTGGTGAATGTGGATCAGTGTCCTTAGCATAAGATAGTTGAATAGGAGACGTTGAGTGGCTGAGAGCTGGCTCTCCTACCTTAAGTGATGCACTTACCACAACACCAGATATGGAATAGTAGAACATTTCTCGATAACCGACAGGAATAAATCCTTTTGCATTAGGCCATTTAGAAAACAAAACTTTCCAGGCTGCAAGGTATCTCCACCATCCCATCGTACACTGTGCAACTCTCCCTCTCCAGATCTGAAGTTAGCCACGCTAAGGCAAATAATGTAAGACATACAAATCTCTTCAGTAAGGTGGAGGGAACATTACCAATGATGGGTCTAGTCTTCCAAATTTAGTGTTTTGGTTAACCACACAGAAAGGAGCAGAAAGAGGATTTAGACTCTTTGCACTAGCCAAAAAGGTGTCTATTTGTCTGATTCAGTTCACTTCATATTGGCCTTTGAAAAAAAAAAAAAAAAAAAAAAACTCACATGATATCTAGTATGAGAAGCCATGAGACAGCCACAGCAACAAGACCCACAATGAAACAAAGATGAGCAGTAGCTGACATAGGTATTATTTTGGATTTGACAAAGTAGATTATGTCTGTGCAGAGTCTTGCTTTGCTTAATTCCTTGTCCACAATGCAGCTCATTAACATGATGAGCTGTGTAAGGTGACTTCAATGGATTAAATATTATTCCCAGAGAATGGAAAAACATGGTCAGAAAATTCCTCACTGTTACTAAGTTTTGAATAGATTGGCAGTTAGGAGACAGTCATCTTGGTTTAGGAATACACTAGCTTCATACAGTCTCAGAGGAGAGGAGATGCTACCTCTGACACACATTTTATAAACACCCTGGTGTCTGAAGGGACACCAAACAGCAGAATTCTGAACTGAACGAGATTAACCCCCCTCAATTCCTTTGCCATTTTCAAGTGAAAATAGGTCTGTTGGAGGCCCTAATAGCACACATACAGTCCCTTTCAACTGGACGAGGAAGGACTGAATGCACTGAGAGCAACTGAAATGTTTCTTTTATGAAGATAAAAGTATTTACCTACTTAAATCCAAAATTCACTGAGATTCCTGTACCTTTTAGAACATTAAAAAGAAATTAGAGTAAAATTGGGGCAATTTCTGGCTTGGCAGGATCTCTTAGATGGCTCCTTTATTAAATGGTTTAAGATCTCTTCCTTTGCGTATTTCTTCTAATGGGAAGGGACATCCTGCAAGGAATGGCAAAGAGATGGGGACACAGGAATCATGAGATAAGAAATATTATACTCCCTGAATATTACTGTAATGTTCCACCAGTCTTTGGTTATGGAGGTTCAGGTTGACAGTTGGAGGAACAATTGACTTCAGTTGTCTCCAGAAGGCAGCAGTCAGGCAAAGCCACCTGTAGGAGGTTCATGGTTCCCTGACATTTACCAAGAAGCTCTCAGTCAAGGTCTTAAGAATGAGTGTTCTTTCCAGACAATAACAATTTGGTCATTGCCCTATGCATGAACCACATTTAGTGAGAATTCTTTTATGTCCTGGGAAAGGGATGTTGAATAGGTTAGGATATAATACCAATAATTGTGAGAGTTTAGGGTTTTCCATGAAATGGAATCCTCAATTGTTTTGGGGTTCAAGAAAAAATGACAGTGAGATTAATAAATTGTATCAAGGTAAATAAATTCTCAGAACACTTGACCACTTTAGGCATAACTGAAGGTTTACTTCTTAAAGATGCCCTCTCTTTGTGGAAAATGAGGTAGAGCTGACTCACCATAAGAGCTTGTAAATCAGATACACTTCTAGAACAAGTCAGAGCAACGAGTAAGACAGTCTTTCATGTTTAACAACTTCAAATTTATGAGATGAGCTGATTCAAAAGGAAAAAGAGTAAGCTTTGCAAACACAAAGTTAAGATCTCAAGAACTCACCTGTTTTCTAGGTAGACAGATATACAAACCCCCTTCAAACAATTGCTTGATTTGAGAACAGGTTGGGGAGAGTACAAGGGTAGACAAGCCGAAAAAGCTGACAAATGAACCTTGATAAACAACTAAGAAAGGACACAGGGTAGTCACTCACAGGGCCTTAAAATGATCCTCATTCTTGCAATGGCAGCAACTAGAAAATGTTTTCCACTTACACATATGTGATTTTCTAGAAGCAGTTTTTTTGTCTCCATCCAGACAGTCAGCTGTACAGTCTTCACCTTGGGGTGTATCAAACAATCCCTGATTGGATGAGTAAAACCAGTTTGTGGGGAAGCCTGTGGTAATTGTCTCTTCAAAAGGTGTGAGAGCCAATGTTGCTTGGGTCAAAAGGTGGTAACCACCACAATTGTTGGGAAGTCCTTTTGGAGCTTTAAATGAACACTGAATATCAGAGGAAATGGTGGAAACGCATAGATGAACATTTGAGTTAATGGGAATAAGAACAGAAAAGCTTGGAGCAGAATTTCTTTAGGCATCTGTTCTCAGAGGAAGCAAATGGACCTACGTGAGGTTTTCCCCACAGTTGGATCAATTCTTGGAAAACCCCATGATGAAGTTTCCACTTGTGAGAATCTGTCCTGGAAATGTGTAGCTTGTTTGCTAAAATGATAAAAATCCATCAGACACAGCTTCATACAAACCTATTTCCATTTTAAACCATGATTATAAAGTGTTTACTTCTACAGTAGCTAAGGGAACAGCAAATGTGTTGTCAAAATTGAAAGATCTGGATCAATATGTTTTTTGTGGAGGAGAGACAAATATTTGACCACATTAATAGGTTCATAGGTACTAACTAGGCTACTAATCTGTGATGATCTTAAGAAGCCTTGTCATATATTTTCAGTGTTACTTTTCAGCTCTTATATTTTGCATACAACTAATCCAGAGAAAGAGACTGCACAAGGATATGTTGGGACATTTACAAGTTTCTTTGGATTTCATGAGTAGGGCAATAGAAGCATCTGTATTCCCTGACAGAACAATAGGGCTAATTAGGAGGATACATGAAGTGTCAGAGGCAAGAATTAATGTGGGATGGTTCCTCTACAACAAAATATTTTTTAAGAGAAGAATCAGGCAGTGATATCCTCTTTCCCATGTGCTACTTACTTTATATTTAGAGCCAATGGTAAAGAAGGCATGGCACTCACATATTCAAAGATACAGCTGGTATGGTAATCAAGAACATTTAGCTTTATTCACAGATGGTATTAATTTGTACTTCTTAAATCAAGAAAAAATTACACATTGGTGCTGTGGAACAATCTAAGACAGTTTCATGTGTTTTGATAATACAAAATAAATGAACAAAACAAAAAAGAAGTTATGTACTTAACATAATGTTCCATTTGTGTTGTCCATCTTGCCCTTTATTCTCACTGGGGGGGTCGTAATCGATCCATCAGATCCATCTTGGCCATTTTTTAAGCTTGAGGTCTTCAGAAAAGTTCATTGGCTCCTTTTACCCATAACGTAACTCCCTAGTAACCTCAGATCTTGTTTGCCCTTAGCAGACTGACAGACAAAGAATACATACACACACACACACACACATATATATATATATATATATATATATATATATATATATATATATATATATATATATATATATATACTAGATAAAGATATATAGATATATATAGATATAGATAAATGCGTGTGTTTATATAAATACACAAAATAATGAGTTCTGAGGCTATATGGCCATGTAGAAGCCAATTTGTCCTACTTGGTCTCCCAAGAGTAAAGGCAGGGGATGGAGAGGGGTTGTGAGAATAAAGGACGAGATGGACAACACACATGAAATGTTATGGTAAGTACATAACTTCTTTATGTTTATAAGTTCATAGGTTAGTACTAGGCTAATGGCCCTGGAGCCAACACAAGCCTAGCCCAAAAACATATCCAGTCATCATGTTGCCTTAGTTCCTTGTACCCCTATTAAGCAAGGCTGTTGAAATGATCCCCGGGGTGAATTTCCTGTTGCCCATCCACTCATCAAGATTTTTCTTGAAGAGGGCCAGTGAGGTGCTCTGCTTGACTTGAAAAGGGAGTTTATTACAGAGTATGGGTAGTCTCTGGGTTAGGAACCTGTCCCTCCAGCAGGTTCTGTTTATTGTGGTGATGAGGTTGAGGTCCTTGGACCGTGTGGTGTGGAGGGATTGGGTCTTTTTCAGATGAAGCATGTCTAATGACACTGGGTCTGACATGGCTTTGTATGCCAAGGAGAGATCGCCTTTAAGTAGGCGATATGAGACAGAGTATAGCTGTAGTTTTTTGAGTCTGTCTGTATAGGGCATGTGTTTGAGTCCTAGGATCCTCTTTGTGAGGAATTTCTGTGGCCTCTCCAGTTATTGCAGATATCTAGTGAGGTACATGCCAAATGGGGCATTGTGATGACTAGAGATGGATTATGATCTCATTCTTCCTGGATGAGAAACCCTTTGTAATGAGGTGTGCCACACAGAAAGACTTTCAAACTACAGTGGCCACATGGTTGCCAAAGGAGCTGTTGCTATCCACTTATGTCCCTAGATGTCTTATCACACATTGGGAGTTCAGAGGGCTACCATTAATGTGGTAGTTCGTGGGCACTGGGTTTTTCCCGAAGGGATGACAATGCACTTTTTGGCACTGAGCTTAAGACCAGGGATCTGGCACCAGTCGTTGGTGTCTGTGAGGCCTTTTTGTAGGATGTCAACGTCAGCTTGAGAGTCAATGATGGCTCCCAGTTTGCAGTCATCTGTGAACTTGGTCAACCAGAATCCTTTGGTGTTGGCTTGAACTTCAGAGAAGTATATACCAAACAGGAGAGGACCCAGAGCCGATCCTTGTGGGACGCCACTTGCGACTGCCTGGTAGTCGGACTTGGAGTCCTCTACTTTCACCATGTGGGTTCTGTCTGTGAGCCAGTTGGCAACCCATCTTATGATGTAGGGGTTGATGCCTAGGTTGGTGAGTCTCTCAATGATCCCTGAGTGGGGGATGATATTGAAGGCCTTGGCCAGATCGAGATAGGCTGTATGGACTGCCTTGCCTTTATTGACCGCTCTGGTGACAGATTCAAAGAAGTCTATCAGGTTGAGCAGACATGAGCTTCCCTTCACAAACCCAAACTGTGAAGGATTCAGGGTTTGAAGGTTTCCAATATCCCTATTTATGAGGTCCATAATGATGTGCTCCATGATCTTACAGATCAGGCTCGTCAGGCTGATGGGGCGGTAGTTTCCTGGGTCAGTAGTCGCTCTCCCTTTGTGGACAGGAATGACTGCAGCGATGCCCATTCGGTGGAAATAAAGCCTGAAGTGAGGCTGTGGTTGAACAGGGCACTCAGGTGAGGTGCCAGTTCCCTTTGTAATTCATGTAGCACACAGCCAAGTATATTATCTGGTCCCATGGAAGCTGTATTTTTGGCTTTGGATAGTGCGGCTTCTACCTGAGCACCTGTGATATTGGGGATTTGGCATTCCTTGGGTATTGGGATGGGCCCTTTTGGGGATGGGGGATAAAGTTTGCATTAAACCTGTCTGCCACGATGTTGGCAATATCTGTTGGTTCGGTATAAGTGGGTCCATTGTGCAGAAGCTCAGAGCACCCCTGCATATTGTTATGCAGGTTCTTGACATAATTAAAGAATGCCTTGTGGTTATCTTTTGCGTCTGTTGCAATTTTATTTTCATAACTAGCTTTGGAGGCTTTGATTAGGGATCTCAGTTTTTTGCTGAGACTTACAAGGGAATTTTTTCAGTCTGTGTACTTTGCCCTTTTCTGCAACAGTTTTTTCTTCTGTTGTAGAGTTTGTTAATGGCAGAGGACCAGCAGATTGGCTTCCTTTTTTGAAGGACATGATCTTGGTTCTGTTAGGTATGGCCTGATCCATGCACTTGTGTAAATGCTCATACAGCACCTTGGTGTATGATTCAGTGGCCATACACCCTTTCCCTGTTTGCGTGGGTGACATGAAGTTTGACACTTTGGCTTTGGAGAGGTTTTTCACTGTGGTTTCCTTCAAGGGGGGTGAGAGTGGGATTTGGATATCGACCGTGATTAATTTATGGTGTAGAGCAGCGGTCCCCCATGTTTGTGATGACCAGATCAAGACCGTTTCTACCTCTGGTGGGGGTGAAAATGAGTTTATCCAGGGTGTTGGAGTTAATGAATTCCACAAATCATTGCACAAATGAGTTGGAGCAGGAGTAGTTTTCTCAACTAATGGAGAGGTAAGTTAAAGTCTCCCAGTATAAGAGTATTGCGTTGAACCTTAATGCTTTCCACAGGGTTCAGGAATGTGGAGTGGGAGTCTTGTGACATTAAGAGGGATCTATAGCAGGCTACAACCTGGATTGCCGTTTTATCCATGTTACTTGTACCTGTAGTCCCTCTGATGCATTATGTGGGGCAACCAGTCTGGGGGTGTGCGTATCCTTTATAAAGATGGATACACCAACTCCTTTGGGGCTTCGATCCACACCTCCTTTGGGGCTTTGGTCCAGGTTTGGGGGTCAAAAGGTGTGATGTGCTGTGTAGCCTAGTAGCACTGGGGTGCTCTCTGGAGCGGTGAACCAGGTCTCTGTTACTGCACAGAGGTTGATGTTCTCCAGTTTCAGCAGTGACTCGAGTGAGTGCATTTTAAGATTTAGGCTTCTAGCATTGAGTAGCATTACCCTCAGGTTGTGTTTGTTTGCAGTTGTTATGGTGGTAATTTTATCTTCAGGGCATTGCCTAAAAAAGGCACTATAGGGGTGGCAAAAGCCTTTGCCAATATCTGGAATCCCAGGGGTGACAGATGCAGGCCATCTCTGGCAAAGCATTGAGGTTTGTTGCTCATGTCATCCCAGCAGACAGATACTGGATCCCCTTTGAATGACACCAGAAACTTAGCCAACTGTTGAAGTCAATCAATTTCTGCTTGTACTGTGGTATCATTCTAGGCAATGGTAGTATGTTACTCAGGGCTGGCTGCCTGGCCTACAAGATCTGAGAGCTCTTCCATGTCTCTTTTCATGTAGTCCAGGGAGGTACATCTTAGGTCATTCACGACAACATGGACAATGACCGACTCATATTTGTATTTGATGTGGACAGAACCAAGTGCATGCATTATGTGGCAGATCCTGGCACCCGACAGGCAGCTGACCATAACTTTCTCCTTAATTAACCTAGTCAGTCTGTTGTCAATCTCATATTTATTCTCACTAATGGGACCGCGTCCCAAGCAACCTGACTCTTGGATGGCTCATGGGAGAATATTCCTCAGAACCACAGGACTGAAAGGATCTACTCCTAGAGGCCAAATCCACTTTGTAATGAGTGATAAAGGTATGAGGCTTTGCCCAAGTTGCTGCAGCACAGATGTTATCCAATGGTAATCTAGCCTGGAAAGCTGCAGAGGTGGCTATTAACCTTGTGGAATGAGGTTCAAAGGTAAGATATACATAGTGTCAGCCATTTAGATAAAGTAACTTTTGTGACTGGTTGACCTTTTCTAATGTCAAAGTAAGAGACAAAAAGCTGGTATAATTTTCTAAATTCGGAAGTTCTATTTAGGTAGAAATGTAACTGCCTATGAATATATCTAGGAGACATAGCGAATATTCTCCTTTATTTTGGAAGTTAGGGAAGAAAACTGGCAGCTCTATAAATTGGTTGAGGTTACTTTCTGACACAACCTTTGGTAGAAAAGAGGGATTAGTGTGCAAATAAACTGTGTCCTTATGAAAAATTAAGTACAGAGGTTTGGCTGACAAAGATTGTAATCCAGAAACTCATCTGGCTGATGTAATAGCCACTAAAAAGAGTGTTTTCTAGGAGAGGTATTTCAAACAGCATGTTGCAGATGGTTCAAAAGGGGGACAGACGATGTGAGACAAAATGAAATTGAGATCCCTTGGAGGGTTGGATTCTTCTATGGTGGTCTTATCATAGTAAGTCTCCTTCAGAAATACTTTACAAAGTCTGTGTGACATGATTCCAAGACAACTTTTTCTTATACAGAAACTGGAAATCATAGCCAAGTGAACTCTAATAGTGGCTGCAGCAGCTCTCTCATTGAAGAGTTTCACCAAAAATTCTAGAACAGAATGTACAGGTGCAGAAAAAGGGTCTATGTGATTATCGTTAGTCCGTGTAACAAATCCATGCCATTTACTCCTGTACAATTTTCTTGTGGCGGTTTTGTGAGATGATAACAAGATGTGTTTAACTGGAGAGGAAAGGAGAGGAAACCTGGCGATAAAAGGAAGTGTAGCAGCCAAGCTGTATAGTTTGAGATTGTCCAGAATGGGGTGAACCATTTCTGATGGGTGGGTCAGTAGGTCTGGAACATGATTCAGAATTCATGATTCATCCCGAAGATGAGGTTGTAGAAAGAGGAACCAGATTTGACAAAACCAATAGAGGGCAATTAGGATTACTGTTGTCTCCAACAGACTGGCTTTCTGCAAACACCTGGGAATTAGGGGAATAGGAGGAAAGGCATAAAGAAGTCCTGGAGGACAATTGTGGACACCACCATCCCTTAGTGACTAACCCATGGGAGGAATGAGGGCAAAACAGTTGCTGCATTTGGCATTGCTGGGAAATTCAAAAATATTGCAGCAAGGCTGGCCCCATTTCGAGAAAATCTCTTCCATAACTTTCTGATTAAGGGAGCACTCATGTGGCCAAAGAATGGCCCTGCTCAATTTGTCTGCAGTCCCACTGGATTTCCCCAGGAACTGCATTGCTGCCAGAAAGTGGTTGGAAGCCACTGCCTACTGCCAGACCCTCAGAGCTTCTCGGCAAAGGGGATAAGATCTGGTTCCTCCTTGTTTGTTTATGTACCAGACTACAGATATGTTGCCCAACTGGATTGATAGAGTTCCTAGAGAGAGAGAGAGAGAGTCTCTTGAAATGCTTGCAATACTAAAAGCACCGCACTCATCTCTAGGATGTTTATGTGCAAGTGAGCCTCATGTTCCTGCCAGATGCCTTGGACTGTCTTCCTGAGATAATACCCCCTCAGCCTATCTGGGAAGCATCCATAGTCACCGTGGCCTGAGGTTGAGTGGGATGAATTGACGGCCTTGAGATAGTAGTGCAGAGTAAATCCACCACTGAAGATCCTTCTTGCAAGCATTGGTTATCATAATTCTGTGCGACACTGGAAGTTCCAAGATTGACCACTGTGTGGAAAGTAACCATTGAAGTATTCTCATATGCAGACAAGCAGACGGAGATCATCCACTCTGTCTTGTGGGAGTCTTGTTACTAGTGTAGTCATGTTTATCTCTGCTTCTATGAAAATTAAGATTTGACATGGTTCTAGAGCAGATTTTTTTGTAGTTTATGGTAATACCTAGGGAGGAACATAGCTGAAATGTTCCTGACGTCTAGCAGAAGATGCCTGGTCAGGGCAGATATGAGCCAGTCATCCAGTATGGAAACACGTGGAATCCTCTGGGTCTCAACTGAGCCGCTACTACTGCCATACACTTGGTGAACACTATGGGGACTATAGTGAGACCATAGGGCTGAGCTCAAAACTGATAGTGACTGGCTCCTAGCCAGAAGCGCAAGTACCTACTGAATCACCTCTCCATTAGAATGTGGTAGTATGCATCCTGAAGGTCTATAGAGAACATCCAGTTGTCTTTTTCCAGGAATGGAAGTATCGAATGTAGTGTCACCATCTAGAACCTGGCCCTTTTTACAGATTTGTTTAGACTACTGAGATCCAGAATTGGTCTCCAATTCCCTGTTTTCTTTAGAACTATAAAGAATCTTGAGTAAATTCCAGATCACATCTGGTCTGCAGGGACGTCTTGGATGACACTTTTTCTTATCAACTTTTGGATTTCTCATGTTGCTTATTCCTTTTGACTGGGTGGAACTTTTGTCATTTGTTATCTTTTGCCAGGTTTCTAGATTCAGAGAAACCGATCCCCAACTGCCTCCAGAGGAGAGCAATCGGGCACTCCTTCAGGAGCGCTGGACAGGTCTACAAAAGAATGATTCTCTGAAGCCTTGATTCTGCAGGCCTCTCCTGCTGCGAGGGCAGCATCTTCTATTATTGTTCCTCCCCTGTGCCTCTTGGGGAACTTTCACCCTGTGTGTCTTGGAAAGACCTCTGAGATTTCCTGAACCACATTTTCCCGCTACTTCTTTGACCTTTTGGAAAGCGTCTAGCAGGTGTGGAAAAAGTACTCCAACGGCAGATAAGGTCTTACCTTCTTGTTCACATCTGGTGAGTATTTCTTTTAACCTGGGTAAAAGGGTGCATTAATGAAGGAAGACTTGAAGGGCTCCATGAAATCGCAAAGGTGCATCCAGGCCTTCCTCCTAAGAGAGATGCATGAACTCGCTGCCCTACTCATTCCATCTACTGCATATGATATAAGCCTCATGGACAAGTTCACAACTGAATTTAGGGTGGCATTGACTTTATCTGCCACTACATCAGCCACAGCTCCTTGCAGGGAGTCTGACAGTTCCTTTAGCAGGTCACTCTGCAATCTAGTGAAATGGGTAAGGTAATTCAGTGACCACAAGGCAAAGGTTGCTGATGAAAAGATGCGCTTCCCATACCTATCCATAGTCCTAGAGTCTTTACTAGGAGGATGGCGAGAGGAGCTGGTCTTAGAAAGCTCCTTTTTAGTGGCCGCCACCACGACCATGGCATCAACTGCTACACCTTTTGTCAGAAAGTTCTTATCCTTAGGTGCTGTAATGTACTTATTTGGCCTCCTAGGAGTAGGTTGTATGGTGTCTGGGGTCTTCCAAGCCTTCCGAGAGACTAACTCCTCAAGCTTGTCGAAAGGAGGGGTCACCCAAGAGGTTGAAGGGCAAGACCCAAAGGCCTTCAGGTATACCAACTCCTTGGCCAAAGGGGAACTGGACTGCCAATCACCTCTGTGTTTTAAAATTTCCAAGATGTCTCCAAAAGAGACATCTTCAGAGAGTGACCATGGGGACCCTTCTGCATCATCAAGGTCGGTATCAGATGTGACGGACTCCTTGGTGAGTCCAAATGCTTACTCTTTCATGTCCTCTTCCAAGGAACCTTCTCAGTAGGATATTCTGGGGAGGTTTCAGAAGACAGGGGTATCCCCTGCTAGTCATCCTGAGGCCTAGGGTCTTTGCGGGACTGTGAAGAGGGTAGGTGAGAAGACAAAACACCTAGTCAGAGCTGGGAGGAAGATCCAAGGGAGATTGTGTCTCAGAATGACAAGCAGTCATCCTCCTCATAACTTCAACGCAGTCTGCCCCTGCTCCGAGGATCAGCCTGGATCTGACAAGCGTGTTGTCGGAGCTGATGGAGCCTCCAGAGTAGAAGAGGGAAGCTCTGAAGCCAAGGTAGGAGCCAAACTTACTCATGCCAAGGCCTCCAGAGGCAGGTTCGGATTCGGTGAGATCCTAACAAGCCCCCCAGACCCGACCGGACAGTGTCAGCTCCCAGAGGTCTCCTGATCTGACTAGGTGGAAACACTTGGGGCAGATACCGGATCCGAAGAAGCTATAAGTTCTGGACCTGATACAGACACAAGACGGATATCGGAATCTTCCAGGTCCGAAAACCAAGGAATGTATCAAAGAAGGAGCAGGCACCAAGGGGGAAGGCTGTGTCTGATCCGTTGCCTTTAGGCTCAGATCCGACAATAATTTGGCTAAAGCAGGTATCTTTAAAAGTCTCCCCACCACCCTATCCACATCTTCATTGGACAGACTCCTGGTGGACCTAGTAGAAATGGCAGGTGACCTGGACCTTGCAAGAAATGGTGATGGGAGCCGAGAGTGGACTGGTTCCCGGGAAGGCGATTGGCTCTTATATCTGAATTCAGAAGGTAAGGTGGACTTTGGAGCCAAGGGTTCTTGTTGTTCTGAAGACGCCTTGGATCCGAGTTGTGTTCTCTGCTCTGAAGCTTCTTGTTTGGAAGTTTGGGAGTTTTCTGCATCGGCAAAGAGGAGGATCTCTGCTCTGAAGAAGCTCGCTTTTTTGGTTTATTCGATTTTTCTGACTTTTCTGATTTTGAAGATTCAGGTGATATAGCCTCAGAAAAAGGGGTCTTAAACAGACCTTTCAAAATATTTATTTTTACACTCCATCAATGTACTATGGTTGAGATCATGGCAGATGGAGCACGACTCTTGTAAATGAAGAGGTCCCTAGCAATAGACACACAGAATATGCAAATTGCTCAGGGACATCATCTTTCTACATTTCTTACGCTTCTTGAAGCCTAAACGCTTCCCTTCCTGCTTTTGAGACATACCTAAAGAAGGTAATTACAGATGAGAAGGAATAAATGATACCGATACCCACACCCACACCCACACCCACACACACACACACACACCCACACCCACACCCACACACACACATAAAAGCTTAGAAACCATCCTCTTAGTTAAAGCGGACAGAAACATTTTTTTTTTAATTAGAAACTTAGAAAGGGGTTAAAACATCCTCTAACGAAAACGGATGCTCGTTAGATGTCCTCTAACTTAAACAGACACTAAATGTTATCAAAAGAGAGGCAGAGAAACCAATAGATGTTATAAATAGAATACAATACTGTTTAAGAGAAGAGAAGGAGGGTTAGAACATCTTCTAACTGAAACAGATGTTCATTGGACACTAACTACTATTACAGAGAGAAGACAAGCTAACAAACAGTCACTACAAGTAAAACAAAAAATTATATCAAGAAAAAGATAGTTTCCTAAAGTTTTGAAAGGATAACTAAGTAGAAAAAAATTGAACACTTAGCCAGAGCTGTGCATCCAACTTCTTCACTGTGCCGCAAACGAGATCTGGGGTAACTAGGGGTTTGCATTATGGGTAAAAGGAGCCCATGAGCTTTGCTGAAGACTTCAAGCTTGCAGAATGGTTGAGAAAAATCCGATGGTTGGATCCGACCCATCAGTGAGAGTAAAGGCGAGATTGACACCATCACATCAAAGGATATAGTGGTAAATTATGCACATCCACATAGGAATTGGTTCAGCAATACCTGTGGGGGGTCATGATAACATGAAATATTTGAATGTATGGATTAGAAAGCTAAGGATATGTGGGAAGAGACTAAACAAATGCTAATGCAAAAACTGACAAGCTGGTACTCTTGATTATGGATATGCGCAGCAAGATCCAAGCAGTGAAAATGAGTCTAGTCACTTTAGTTTCATATATAAGTCAGGCATATTGTTATCACCCAGAGAAGTTGTGGGCCACAATTAACAAAGAGTTGAAATTATTTACTTGGGATGGGAAGAGGGAAAGACTTAAGTGGAATAAGCTGATCCTCCGATGAACGAGTTGGCTTAAGATTACCAGATCTGAAGCAATAATTTAGAGCTATGCACTTAAGGCAATTGTATATAACACAAGTAGAGGGTTAAAAATCAAAGAATAAAGGAATAATGATGAAAAGTGGGGTGGAGAAATATGGAGACTTTGGATGCATTCCCTTAAGGAGAATAATAGCAACAACCATGCACAATATTATATTTTTAAAGCAGCAGAAAGTATTCTAAGAACTAAGCCTACACTGAGATGGAGAAAGGAGATTTTTTTCAGTAGGGATGTCTGCAAATAGGGGTATAGAAAACAGGCAACAGGGAGGTACATTTACTGGAGAAAATATAATAAAGGGGGATGATGTCAAGTAGTAGCTTTGGCTGCAGGTTACAGATTACTTTTCCTGCCAAGGATTGACAACACTGTATAAACAAATTAAAAAGGTTAGCAGAGGGCTAAGTGTAAGACCATCTCTACTCGCTCTACTCGAGTTTTTAATTGGTTAATCATTTGAAATGTCAGGACCCGCTACAGCAAGTCCCAAACATGGAAACTAAATGGCCGAAAGAATGGACTTATGTATACTAATGCCATTTCTCTGAATATTCCTCTTTCTCGGAGATATAGGGCTCTCAGAGATGGGATATACACGTTTGGGAGTGTAAGAGGCCCCCCCCCCCCAGCAAAGAGAAATTTAAAGGAGAAAGGCAATTTTAGAGATTGCTCTTCTCCGGGTTTTCAGTTTTTTCTTCAGCCTTTTGGCACTCAGCGTTTTGAGTGCCAAAATTTCAATAGTGAGCCTTTTAACCAAGTCTAGAAAAGAAGGCACTGTTAAAAAGGGATGACTATAGAACATTTAAAATATCACATAATAACTATAGGAATCAATTGAAGGAGAAGAGAGATGAAATGGCAATATAAAAAACAACAACAGGATGATATCCGTATGGCTCCAAAATATTCAACAAAGTCCAGAATGTTTAGGACTACTGCTTGGAAGATTTTGCATATGTATTTTTATACCTAATCAAACTTTAGTGAATTTTTCCACAGGCAGATAAATACTGAAGTTGTTACCAGACACAGGCATATATCTGGGAACATAAAGAGTTGTCGGATTTAAAAAATTCCCTACAGAAAACTTTATCGGGAATGCTAGAGGAGCAAATGGCTAAACTGAGGCTCTATATGTCTGAGTTGACGGTAGTACAGGGACATAAAAGATCCCACTGCACTTATTAAAAAGAGTAGGGGTATTTTATAGTTACCAAATTAGTTTATATTTTACCATCTTACATAAGTTCAACAAAATAAGATAAAATATGTGAATACTATTAACATATTTGCATTAATACATTACAACCTCTCCTTTTTTCTTTTTTATAAAAACAAAATAACTTTGTATATTATATATACTACTTCATTATTCCATGTTTTTTCCACAATCAGATTTTTTTGCAATATAGATGATAAAAATCCACTTCTTATTAAACAAAATCTCATTTGTTCTGGCTAACCAAATAATCTACATGATATAAACATGGTTTACCTACTCTTTCCACGTTAACTGTCACGCTTTCCTTCCTTCATAATGACCATAAAAAATCATATCCATATTAATATTTTTAGCATTCAGCATTCTCTCCAAAACAAACTCTTTATATACTGCTTTTTGTAATTTTTGCACCTTACCACACTTTAGTAAAACATGACTTGATGTCTCTTATTACAACATAAGCATAAGTCTTGCTTTTTAAACATTACACAACATACTCCCCTTAAAAGGAAGTTTATTTATGGCAATCTCATTAAAAATCCTGATGTACACTAATATCCCACAGTCTTGCTTTTCTTCTTTTAATTACTTTTATTATGTCCCTATCCAGATTTCCTCATGGATTAACATAATACAAATCTGGCATATTTCCTCATTAACAATCTCTTCTATTAGTCTCGATATTGTCAATATCTACTTTCCACCTAATCAACTTTCTTTAATAATTTCTTTCTTACATGTTTTCCTTAGTCAACTTTTTTCATTTCCATTTAACTGATTCCCACAAAAACTCATATTTCATCCTTACCATCTCTGCAGTGATATTTTCTGTCCCATCACATTTACGCTCAAAAACCAGTACAAATTCAAACACACTCGATATGTAATTGGATGAATTAAACCAAGACCAACCCTTCTCTTCTTGGGCAAATTATACTTTTCTTGACAGGGTTCATTCTTGACCCGCAAATGGTCAAATACTATCTGTAAAACATCTTTTTCCTTTCCTTCTGGAATCATATACATCCCTGCCAAAAAACATTTTTTTTTACTCAGAATCACTGAATTTAATAAGTATGTTATTATTAAAAGACACCCTAAATGCCTTCCAAAGTCTTGCTGTATCCTTTAAACCCTCCATTACCTGTGTCCATTGTTCACTCACTACCTCCAAACTCCCAAATCTTAAATCTAATAATGAAATTTCACTCATACTAAAATTTAGTTTTCAGTTTCCATATTATCTCCTAAATCTTTTCTCTTCATTTAAATTCAACCCAACTTTCTTTAACTGATCTTTTAAACTAACTAAACATGTATTCATCTATTCCGTACCCTTAACTATCATAATAATGTCATCTGCATACAACAATAAAATAGATAAATTAATCTTTCCTAACATTCCATAAACTGCCCCATATAATCTATAACTCATTTCTCCTGGCAGCACACCCATAAGCAAAGCAAGGAAATTACTACTTAACGGACAAGTCACCGCACTCCCCTTTCTACCTTCACACTCTCACTTAGCCAACTATTTACACACAATTTTAACTCTGCTGCATTATATGCCATTTTGATAATCCTTAAGATTTTGCCCTTAAACCATACATCTGTAATGTATCCCATAAACAATAATGGTCAATTCTATATTCTCACTCACATTTCCCATCTTCTTCACATTTATCCCTTTGTTTATAATGTCATCTACAACATCCTTAACCAAAAATAATAATTCCTTTACTTTCTTACCTTTAACTCCATATATTCCTAAACAAATTACATCTCCTAGGATGTTCTCAAATCTGTCTTTTATAATCTGCATAAAAATCTTATACTCCACATTGTAGTGATCACCTTCCAGGTAGCAATATTTTCCTTATCTCCTTTCTTTCAAATAAATCAAATTATTTCCTCACATGTATCCTTAGTCAAATAATCTCCTCCAACCATTCATTTAACATGTTAAGAAAAAAAACTTTTTCCCTCTCCCGCACTTCATATCGCAAACCATCTACACCCAAAACTGACTCTGTGTTAACCTTTTAGGTACCTAATTTAACTCATCCATTATCCATTTCTGCAACAGTTCTACTGATTCTTCAAAAAGAGAAATTATGACCTTACCATAATGTTCCATCTGTGTTGTCCAACTTCATTCCATTAATCTGTGGGAATTTGGTTCTGACTCTCAGAACTGACCGGCTGCCTTCTTCCAGCTCGAGACTCCAAACTTGAGCTTCTCCTACCTACCCATAATGCCCAACTCCCCCACGTTACCTCAGGTCCAATTTGCCAACAAGAACACAGTGTCTCAAAAACATTAACTATAATACAAAGGTAAGAAGATCAAAATATAAACATATCTCACACTAACAGAACATCAGGAACTCAACCGAAGGAATAAAAATTCTTGGCAACTTCTGCTAGGTTTCCCAAATACACTTTTGGATAGGGGAAAAGAGGGTAAAGGTTAATGGATCATAAGTGTTTACTATGGTAATGATCACAAGGGCCTTTTAAAGCCTAGCCATGCATCCCAAATCTCTGATAAGTTCTGATACCCTTAATAAGTTTAAGCGTGGGCCTGGGAGATTAACCATTTACAGCTTACCTGTTTGCATTAGAGACATAAGTGCCAAACCAGGGATGAATTTCCGGTTTCCCATCCAATTGTCCAAATTGGACTTGGACTATTCCCACAGATTAATGGAATAAAGTTAGACAACACAGATGGAATGTTATGGTAAGAACATAACTACTTTATCTGATGTTGTCCACTTCATTCCATTAACCTGTGGGACAGAGTCCCCAGCTACCAAAATCCAGGGAGGCCATCAAGGAAGGATATTCCAGAGTACAGCAGAACCAAAAGCACTTCTACTCCTGGATACAATGTCCAATTTGTAATGAGTGACAAAAGTATGGGTAGTAGCAGCACAAATGTCCTCAATAGAAACTCTGGACCAAAAGGCTTGAGATGTGGCCATGGATCTTACAGAGTGTGCTCTTACTGGATCTGGTAAGGGCATACTTTTAGAAGAGTAAATAAAAGTAATACAGTATTCAGCCATCTGGCCAAAGTAACTTTGGTCACTGCTTTACCTTTTTTAGCATTTGAAAAGGAAACAAACAGCTGATTGCACTTTCTGAAGGATTTAGTTCTATGGATGTAAAAACAAAGTTGTCTATGTACATCAAGCATGTGTAAAGTGCACTCCCCTTTGTTCTGATACTAAGGAAAGAATACTGGGAGAAATGCTGGTCTCTTTTAACCACCTTGGGTAAAAAGAGGAATTCATATATAGGGTAACTGTCTTTATAAAAAACTAAGTAAGGAAATTTTGAGGAAACAGCCTGCAGCTCAGATACTCGCCTGGCTAAGGGAATCGCGACAAGGGAAAGAGACTTCTAGGAGAGGAATGGTAGATCTACAGTGGCTGAGGATTCAAACAGAGTATGGACTAAAGCTTGTAGAATCATAGTATGATCCCTGGGATGCGCAGGGTCCTTGACTGAAGGCTGTAGCAGAAAGGTCTTACATAACTTTGAAGAGGCTAAAGGTCCTGAGTCAAAACCAAAATGGAAGTTAAAAATGGCAGCAAGCTGAAAAGTACAGTTTTGTACCTACCATAAATGTAGATGTTCGAAGATCCACATTGCTGCAGTCATAACCTGTGGGTAGTCCGCTGTCCTCGGTCGGCCCGAATACCAAAGTGTTAGGCTGGCGTCGGTCATGGTCGCTCAGATCTGACGTCAGTACGCCGTGGTACTAAAGCGCATGACCGACGCCATATCCTCAGTCTTTCTTGCCCCAGATGTCAGAAGGCCTTAAAAAGAAAGGCCATAGCCAAAAATGGAAAAACACCCAACCACCCATGTAGAAACAATATTTACAACACAAACCACACAACCACCCCAAACTACAGAGGGGAAGGAGGGAGGGTAAATTGGACTGCAGCAATGTGGATCTTCGAACATCTACATTTATGGTAGGTACAAAACTGTACTATGTTCTTCATCTCACATTGCTGCAGTCATAACCTGTGGGTAGAATCCCAAAGCAAAGGTAAAGGGAGGTTGGCAAAATCATAAAGCATTGGGAGCTGCTAACATGCCCTGTAAAACTGCAGTGGCAAACCCAGCCCTAGATTTGGAATAAAGAGGGAGATGGTAATGCTTAGAAAAAGTGTGCACTGAACTCCAAGTAGCTGCCTCCAAAACATCTTTAGTAGCTACTGCCCTTAAAAAAGCAGTAGAAGTGGCAGTCGCCCTAGTGGAATGAGGTCTGATTCCAGCCGGAACCTCCTTACCGTGATGAGAATAACAAAAAGCAATACAATGGCCAATTCACTTAGAAATAGTTTGTTTTGAAACAGGTTTCCCCTGAGAACCCAAAGCAAAAGAAATAAACAACTGTTGAGACTGCCTGAACCCTTTGGTTCTGCTCAAATAATAACGCAACTGCCTGTGAATATCCAAAGAGTGCAAAATGTTTTCCCCTTTATTTTGGGGATCAGCATAAAATGTAGGCAAATGAATAGATTGGTTTAATGCCACATTAGAAACAACCTTAGGCATAAAAGTAGGGTTAGTACGCAGAGATACCCTATCCTTATGAAATATCAAGAAGGGTTCAACTGCCATTAGAGCCTGTAATTCAGATACCCTTCTAGCAGACATAATGGCCAACAAAAAAGCAGTCTTCCAAGACAAAAACTTCAACTCTGTAGTAGCTGCAGGTTCAAAAGGAGGTAAAGTGAGCTTTTCCAACACAAAATTGAGATCCCAGGAAGGAGTAGGAGCTCTACGGGGGTCTTATGTTTTTGCCCTCTAAGAAATTGCTTAAACAAAGGGTGAGAGAATAAAGGAGGGTCACAGTCATAGTGAGCAGAAATGGCTGCAGCATGAACTTTTACAGAGGAGAAAGACAAACCCTTGTCTAATAATTCTGTAAGATACTGAAGTGAAACACTCAAATTAGGCACAGAGACATCAAAGCTCTTTGTTTTGCTCCAAAGAAAAAATCTCCTCCATTTATCAGCATAAACTTTCCTTGTACTAGGCCGTCTGGCCTCCAAAATGACATTCAAAACTTGTTGAGGAAGCTGCGACCCCCCAGGGTCTAAAACAGAATATGCCAAGCTGTCAGATGCAGGGACTGTATCCTGACATTGCGGAAATGATTGCTTGCCTGGGACAAAAGGTGTGGAACTGATGGCAAAGGCCAAGGAGGCTCCCGTACTAAACTCCTCAGCAGAGGGTACCAGTGCTGACGTGGCCAATCTGGAGCTATTAGAATCATGCAAGGCTTGTCCTGTATGACCTTCAAGAGCACCTTGGGAAGAAGAGGCAGAGGAGGAAAGGCATAGACGTGAAGGTTGTTCCAACTGAATGACAGAGCATCCACTTTCCAAGCTTTTGGGTGAAACAGCTTTGTGCAAAACTTTGGCAGTTGGAAATTTAGTGGAGAAGCGAACAGATCTATGTCTGGAGTTCCCCAAGCCACCGCCAACTGTTGAAATACATGAGGATCCAATTTCCACTCGTGGGGATCCACCATCTGTCTGCTCAAAACATCTGCTAAGGAGTTCTGTGCTCCCGGCAGAAACCTTGCCTGAAGAGTGAGGTGCAAACTGAGAGCAGTCTCCCACAAAATCATAGCTTGTCTGCAAAGTGGGTACGAATGGGTTCCCCCTTGCTTGTTGATGTACCACATGACTGTTGTGTTGTCTGTTTGAATCAACACCTGTCCTGGTTGAAGTAGATCCTTGAAGGCCATCAGGGCAAATTGGACTACTAACATCTCCTTCATGTTGATATGCAAATGTTGTAGTCTGGGAGGCCACGTGTCTTGAACCCATTTCCCATTGAAGTGTGCTCCCCAAGCCATGTCTGAGGCATCTGTCATTAAGATCTGACTCGCCTCTGGTCGGATCACAGAGAGTCCCTTGTTTAGGTGACATTCCTGAGCCCACCACAAGAATTCCCTTTGGATGCAAGGTATTATCCGAATGACAGTGTCCAAATCGTGGCAGTGTTGAGTTCATATGCTTTTGAGATACCATTGTAGCTTCCTCATATGCAGTTTGGCATTGGGAAGCACCAGAATACAAGATGCCATGAACCCCAAGGCCTGAAGGACTGTCCTTGCAGTCAGCCTGGACCGTAGAGATAATTGCTGGAAGTAAAGGGCAAGATTTCTTTGTTTGTCCGGGGTCAAAAACACCATCTAAGAGGCTGTGTTCAGTCTCACACCCAGAAAGCACATGCCCTGAGAGGGTACTAGACTGGACTTTGTTTCGTTCACAGAATACCCTAGGCACCTTAACACTGTCATAACATACTGAAGATGGTGAAGTAACTTGACTTTGTCTTGAGCAAGAATCAGGCAATCGTCCAAATAAGGATAAATTTGTATTCCCCTTAGTCTTAAGAAGGCTATCACCGGAGCCAGGACTTTTGTGAACACCCTGGGCGCAGTAGATAAGCCAAAGGGCAATGCAGAGAACTGATAATGAAAAGTGCCAGCCCGAAAACGCAGGAACCTCCTGCAGCTGGGCCTGATAGGAATGTGAAGATAAGCCTCTTTGAGATCCAGAGTTACCATCCAGTGATCTTTGCCTAGCAGAGGCAGAAGCTGTTGCAAAGTTAACATCTTGAATTTGGGAATGTCCAGGTATGTGTTGAGAATAGACAAGTCCAGAATTGGCCTCCAAGTGTTTCCTTTCTTTGGTACCAAAAACAGGCGAGAATAAAATCCTAGGCCCACTTCTGACGGAGGGACCCCCTGGATAGCCCCCATTTTTAAAAGTAAAGAAATCTGTTTGTGAGCCTCCAACTTTTGCTGAGGAGGAACGTCTGGCATGCCTTTGAAAGGAGGCAAGGTGTGAAAACAAAACTTGTAGCCTCGGTCTATAATGTCCAATACCCATTTGTACTGGGTGACTAAAAGCCAATTTTGCCTGAAAAGTGCCAACTTTCCTCCCAGAGGAGCTGCCAGATAGGAGGGATCTGGCAGCTGGAGATACAGGTCATTGGGACTGTTTACGAAAAGGCTGACCCCTGCCCTCACCTGAAGATTGTGCAGGGGAACTCCACGTCCTAGGCCTGAAAGAACCCTGAGCATGAGCTCTGCCCCTACCACATCTAGATCTGCCCCTAGACTGTAAATCAGAAGAAGGATAAGCCCATCCCTTAGTAGGCCAATTTCTGCTAAACTTAGGGGGCTGCACCTGTAAAAAATCCTTAACTGTCTGCATAGACTTAGCTTTGTCTTCCATTTTCTTCAAAACTGACTCCACAGGAGAACCAAACAGAACTTCAGATTGAAGGGGAGCATCCAAAATTCGAGCTTTAACATGCTCTGACAAGTTCTGATCCTTAAGCCAGGCGTGCCTACGAATAACTGATCCAGTGGCAGCCACCCTGGAAGAAGCCTGAAGAGCATCAAAACCACACTGCAAAGAATGCTTACCCACCTGATCAGAGGCATGAACTAAATCCTGCAATTCCTTACACTCTATGCCCTCTGCCAAAGCATCTACCTTAGATTTTAACTGACTTAGGAGAAAATTCTGGTACTTCAGCATATGAAACTGGCAATTCAAAGCCCTCATTGCTAGAGTGGAAGAGGTATACACTTTTTACCCCACCTATCCAAAGCTCTAGAATCTTTATCCATAGGAACTGGATTCTTTACAACAGAAGCCCTGACACCCTTAGGTCCCTGGCTAATAGTTTCGGGTCAGCTCTTGGGCTCTTATACAAATATTTATGAGCCTCTGGCACTCTGTAATACCTGTCTGGCTTGACCGGGCAGGAGGCAAAGAATCAGGATTAAGGGAAGCTTCAGAGAAAACATCCTGAACAATATCCAAAACAGGGGTATAGCCAAGGGCCTATGCTGTGGTAAAACAAAATTCCCTAAGTCTCTTTCGAGAATCTGAGAAATCCTGACCTTCCCACTTAAAATGCTCCCTCATGGAATGCAGGGTTTCAGAAAAAGAAAAATCCTCTGGAGGGGAAGCAGAAGGACTAGAATCCTCTGCATCTGAATCAGAATAAGGAGGAAAATCCTGAATGTCTTCAGCCGAAGACTCCGAGTAATCTGAGGAATGCTCCAATCCTTCCACCTCTGGCTCCACCCTAGGCCTCTTATCTGGAGGGGGCAAAGAACCCCTGATTAAGGTAATCAAATCCTCTGCCATTTTCAGCATATGCTTTTTAGGTACAGAACCTGCAGAACTAGGGCTGACGGCAGAGGAAGACAAACCAGGCCTGACCTTGGAAGGTACCTTAGAGACAGAAGTAGAAGGCCTAACCACCTTATGCAAAGAAGGGACTACAGAGACCTGAGAGGCCCCCTCAGCCTGACCCGACTCCTGAGAGGCCACATCCTGCAAAATTAAAGGCTCCCCCTGAGACTCAGCTGAAACCTTGGCTGGATCCACAGATTCCACCGTAGTTTCTAAAGAACCGGCGTCCGTAACGGACGACTCATCCTGCTTGGACTTTAATGATTTTTCCTTACGCTTCTTAGCGGTAGCGGGCGTCGGAGGATCCGACGGCATATTGTAGTTACACTGCTTACCGAAGACAAGCCTAGCACAATCTAACCTGCGTTTAATGGTGCGCTTATTAAATCTAGCACAAAAGCGACACCCGACTACGTCGTGCTCAGGCCCCAAGCAAGGAATACAGAGAGAGTGGTAATCCCTATGAGGTATCTGTTTCCCACAAGAAATACAATTATTCACTTTTTCTGACATCCGGATTTAACTGAGGCAAGAAAAGACAAAAATATTCCCCAACGGGGTACTTAGCCCAACTTGGTCTTCGGTCTGAAACTCAGAATACGAAAATTTCAGGATGCCGAACGGCACTTGCAAACGCTGCTTCTGCTTCGGACCATGTGGCAAGAAAGACTGAGGATATGGCGTCGGTCATGCGCTTTAGTACCACGGCGTACTGACATCAGATCTGAGCGACCATGACCGACACCAGCCTAACACTTTGGTATTCGGGCCGACCGAGGACAGCGGACTACCCACAGGTTATGACTGCAGCAATGTGAGATGAAGAACATCTTGACTGTAGAATAACTAGCACCATCCATGAAGAGATAAGCCAGAAAGTCTAGAACTACTGACACTGGGGCTGTAAAAGGATTTATATGGTTCTGTTCCACCAAAAAGGAGAATCTTTTCCACTTACTTTTGCAAATCTTGTGAGTGGAAACCCATGTGATGAAATTAAAACTTCTTGGACTGGAGAAGACAGCCTGGGAGATCTAGCCATCATTAGAAGTGGAGAAACCATGCAGTTAATTTCAGGGCCTGAAAGATGGGATGTGAATGCCCCAATGGATAAAAAAGTAGATCTGGACTTGGATGCAATTTCATCGGGAGGCAAATCAGATGAGACCAAAGAAAGGTGAACCAGGTCAATCGAGGCCAAAAGTGAACAATGATCACTTTGCTTTGCAACTTGAGGGCTTTCTGCAGGAACTTGGGAATAAACGGAAAAGGAGGAAAAGCATATAGTAGACCGGAGGGCCAAATATGCACCAGAGTGTCCCTGGGGGGACAGTCCCTGAGGAGGAATCAAAGCAAAATACTTGCTACGTTTGTTGTTGAGAGGGGACGCAAAGAGGTTGTAGCACTGATAACTCTATTTCTGGAAGATTGCATCTCCCATGGACTAATTCAGGGACCACTCATGAGGCATCAGAAGCACTCTGCTGAGTCTATCAGACAGGATGTTGAATTCCCCTGGAATGTGCGTTGCTGCCAGAAAGTGGTTGGAAGAAATCGCCCACTGCCAAGCCCTCCTCATTTGTCGACAAAGGGGGTAAGATCTGGTTCCTCCTTGCTTGTTGATGTACCCAGCCACTGATATACTGTCTGTCTGGATAGCAGAAGTCCCATGAAAAAGAAAGCTGTCTAGTTCTTGCAACTGTAGAACCACCACTGTCATCTCAAGGACATAGATATGCAACTTGGTCTCCTGGGGCATCCATGTGCCTTGGATCATCCAGCCCAGAAAATGCCCATCCACCTGAACTGGGAGTCATCCACTATCAATGTGTCAGCTGGGGAGGAGAGAACAAATGGTCATCCCTGGGTAATCTCCAGACAATGGAGCCACCAAAGGAGAGAATCCTTGTACACAGTACACATGAGATAGGCTGATGGGAAGGTTCAAGGGATTTCTAAGAAGAGACAACTGTACCGCTAGGGTCCATTGTAGAATATGCATGTGGAAGTGTGCCATTGGAAGAAGAGTTATGTTTGCTTCAATGGAGCCTAAAGTTCATAGAATTAGAGAGGCTGGGGGTTCAGAACAGTCAAGATATGGCTAACATAGGATCTCAGATTTACCACCATGTCCGATGTAAGGTAAACGTGCACCAATGGTCTGTCTAGATGTGCCTCTATAAAATCTATGGTTTGAACGTGATCCACATGTGACTTTTGTAAGTTTATAGTCATGCCCAGTATAGAAGCTAGGCTGAGGAATTAATCATTGGCCTGAAAGAGTAGATGCCTGGTTGAGGAGGTCAGGAGCCAGTCGTCCAGATATGGATATACCTGATAGCCCTGCAGTCAGAGATGAGCTGCCATTACCACTAGACATTTGGTGAACACCCTGGGGACTGTGGTGAGGCCAAATGGAACTACCTGAAACTGATAGTGACTGGCTCCCAGCCTGAAATGTAGAAAGGACTTGGAGAGCCTGTCCATTTTGACATAGTAGTACAAATCCTTGAAGTTTATAGAGCACATCAAATCACCCATCTTCAGGAGAGTAAGACGGATTGAATCATGATCATCCTAAACTTCATGTGTTTTAATGACTTGTTCAGGAAGGTTAGATCCACGATAGGCCACAGGTCCCCTGTCTTTTTGGATACCAAAAAGAACCTGGAGTAAACGCCAGATCTGACTTGATTGGGTGGAACATCTTGGATGACTCTTTTTTGGAGAAACTTTTTTATTTCTTGGACTGCATCCTGCCTCTGACTGGGTGGAACATCGGGGTGGTGAGAGTTTTATTTGGCTGGAAAAGGGAATGGAATATCCTCTGGATCCTTAGCACCCATATGTCATTTCTGATGGCCTCCCAGGCTTCTGGATGCAAGTAGAAACATCTCCAGACTGCTTCGAGAGCAGAGCAGTTGGGCAACAGTTCAGGATCTCTGGAAGGGTTTGCTCACAGCATGTTCCCGTGACCCTCACTTTGGGGACCCCCTCGGCCATGTGGGTGTTGTCTACCATTCTAACCATATCCGCCTCTGCCTCGGGGGGGGTCTCCCTGAGTGTCCTGGAAAGGACCCTGCAACTTCCGAAACCATGTTTTCTTACTACCACGCTGATTCCTAGTGAAACTCTATTGTGGAGTAGAAAAATGGATCCCAACGGCCATCTTTCTCACTCTGGGTCAAAGTGTCACATACCTTGAGCCCAAACAAGGTGGCGCCATCAAAAGGGGCATTAATGAAGGACTGCTTGAAGGGCTCCGCAAAATCACACAGCCTCATCTGAGCATGACGCTGAATGGCAATGCAAGAACTGGACGCCCTTGAGGTACCCTCTGCAGTGTGACAGATAAGCCTCTTGGACACATTGGCTAGGGAATGTAGGGTGGACAGCCTAGAGGAAACAGACTCTCATTTCTCATTAGGCATCAGCCCAGGACTTATAGTTCCTTAAGTAAGTCCCTTTGTAGCCTGGTAAAATGAGACAAGTAGTTCAACACCTGGGCAAAGAAGATGAGGCACAGACTCTCTTGCCAAACCTGTCCAGTGCCTGAGATTCTCTATTTGGAGGGTGTACACATGGGGTTTTCTGAGCGAGCTCCTTCTTGGTGGCTGCCACCACAACCAAGGCATCTAACAGGATTCCTTTTGTCCAAAACTGTCAGCTGGGGTGCTTAAAATTTTATCCACATACCTAGGGATACATTCTACTGTATCCAGTTACTTCCAAGCCCTCTACACCACCACATTCTACTGTATCCAGTTACTTCCAAGCCCTCTCCACCACCAGCTGGATCAGTGGTTCGGCTACTGTTGACAACCAAGTAGTAGATGGGCTGGCCAAAAAGCCCTCCACAATACCGATTCTTCTGGGGAAAGGGGTTTGGGAGGACCATCCACCCTCTGGCGAAGGATTTCAAGGATGTCTTCAAAGGAGACTTCATCAGGTAGTAACTTGGGAGACCCTTCACCTTCCTCGAAATCGGTATCTGTGATGAGAGATTCTGTAAGGTAATAAACATGCCTCCTTTTACATGGTCTCTTCCAAGGGACCTCCATGGGGGATGCTCTGGGAAGATGTCAGAAGAAGCTTAGGGATCCACTGAGGGAACACTGTGGAGGCTTTCCAGGACCGGCTGTCCATGTGGTAGCTGAGAGTTCTCAGGCATAGTTCCAGAGTGGGGCAGGGGGAGTTCTGTTACAATAAGTGTCAAGGGTCTCCTACGAATGGAGAGGACCTTCTCCACAACCTCGAACACAGAAGGACTTTGAACCACCTGGAGCTGTCTCGCCAGAGTAAAAGCACCTGGGGCAGACACCTCCCAGAGAGAATGGACCCCCCTGCTCTGAGGAGGGAGTCAGAGCCAAGCTGTCAAAGGCTGAGGCCCCAAGGGGAAGAGATGGCTCCAAAATGTTCAGAGTCTAAGTCAATACCCTGGAACTTACCTCAATGCTACAGCTCTGAGACACTCTTGTAACCGAAGCAGCCAGAGCTGCGCAAGTTGCAGAGAATGTTGGAGGTGAAGAGGAAATCTCTATCAGCTCTAACACCCTGGCACTGTGACTCAATGGAACTGACAACTCAAAACCAGGTGACGGATCAGAGAAGGAGCTACTGGTTGGAATGGGGAGAGCCTCATGGATCCGGAAGTGGATGGAGCAGACAAAAGCCCCATCTGGATCTGTGTCTCGATGAACTGCCTCATGAGCTTACCCACATCTTTAGAGGTCAAGCTTCAGGAAGACTTAGACAAAGCCGATGAGGGGGTCAGGGGGATCTCCATGGGGAACAGATGGAGACCTCCTGGAAGGCACTGGCAAAGAAGACCCTGGCACAGACACAGCCAGAGCCAATGGCGAGGGAACTCCACTTGGCCCTGTAGCCACAGAGAAGGAACGGGGTGGAGGAGAGGTAGAGTTAAGGGAGCTCGGAGCCAACTGTATCGGTTCTGAATACCTACATTTTTTCCATGGAGGTTCCAAGGAGGACAACATGGGAGATGGCTTCCTGGATTCCCAGGAATCCTTGAGCTTCTTGAGCATCTGATGTGGAAGGGGCTCCTGAGGTGGTGGAAAGAGGAAGAAATCCCTTTAAAGTGAGTTTGCTTCTCCTATCCGCCACAGCCCGGGGGTGAAAAGCCCCACATACATCACAAGGGGCAACCAGGTGAAGAGGCCCCAAACAGTACATGCCCACATGTGGGCATCAGACAAGGGAATCTTCCACCCACAGGAAGTGCACTTTTTAAAGCCTAATGGCTTCTGATCAGCCATGGATAAAAAAGGGTGAGAAAAGGAAGAAGGAGAAGAAAAGCTTTTTTTTTTTTTTTTTTTTTTTTTTTTTATGAAAAGCAGCCTAATGGACAGAACCCATAGTCTAGACAGGAATGGAAGGCAAAATATGAGAAAAGACAGGTAGGAAACACAAAAAAGGGACAAAACTCACCAAAAAATGCTGAAGGAGAAGCTCAAGACGGAATTCACTGCTAACACCAAGCTCAGCAAACGAGATCTAAGGTGGAGTGGGGCATTATGAGTAGGCAGGTGCAGTTCAAGTTTTGAGTCTCAAGCTGAAGGAAGGCAGCCAGTCAATTCCAAGCTTAGGAATCGAATTCTCACAGGTTGATGGAATGAAATGGACAACATCAGATATGTTACTTACCTGTCACTATTCACCTCTTTTCCTTTTCTATACACATTAGCAACACAATCCCTCACTAAATTCAATGTCTGCCTGTGGGATCTTTAAATTTCCATTTTCATCTGTCATATTTCTTGTTAAACTCACGTCTTTCTTAATAATATTGCCAAATATGGAAAAAAATTTCTCTTTCTTTGTTTAAATAACTCTTTCACTTTTCTTTGATTTTCTTTACACAGCTCTTGTTCTTTTCCAAAATAGTCCCTATTATTTTCCTTCAAATGTACTTTTCTTCGCTCCCCTACTGTACTTCCAATTCCCACCCATCCTTCTTACTCTAATATTCTACTTCTCACACGCACATTTCACTTGTGACTCTTATTCCAAAACTCTCTCCAAATGACCTTACTACTCCTGTACATACACTTCTGTTTGTTTTCTACTTCACTATCTCTATTTAATTTTTAGCCTCATTCCCAACTATCTTTCTTCCTCTCATACTGCTTTGCACTATATCCATTAATAATCACAACCCTCCCTAATAGTACCTATCTACTCCACAATGTTTCTTTTTCCTTTCCTAAATAAATCCTCATTTCTTCTTATTTCGGCTACATTATTACACTCTAGCCTGTAATACGCCTCAATTACTTACATTCCACAGAAGATACCAGGACAGCCCTCTCTTCTTTTATAGAAAATACTTCTCTCCTTACCTATCCTCTTCCAGCTTTCAGAATCCACCATCACTGAATCTCCTACTGTCCTGCAACTTCCTGTTTCCTTCATTGTTATTCTCCACCATCTGACATCTATAAAATACAGATTCCTATACTTATGCTACTCTTCAGTTTATCCTCTATTCTTCTCCTCCTATTGAGTCATTCTTCATCCTACCATGGCTCAATAATATCTTGCAACATCTCTCCAACTCTGCCCCAACCACCTTTCCATGCTTTGTCTTTACAATCTAGCAAATACTCCACCACAGGTACAGTCTTAGACTCTCTCAGTAATCATCTCCCAGTCTATATGACTAGACATCTCACACATTCAGTTAAACAGCAAATTTAGAAAACACATAACCTTTCCAAGTTTAACCCAGAAATGTCCATTACTACACTAACATCTATTAACTGGAACTTCCTATAAATCCTCTCTTTAGATGACGCTGTAATTAAATTCAATACAAAAATTCTAAATTTCCTAAATAACCTTGCATCTCATATTAGGAAGAGAATAAAAACAAATAATGCAATTTGGCTATCCAAAAAGAGTAGAATGCTAATGCAGGATACAGAAAAAGCATGGAAAGAATAGCAAAAGTATAAAATACCTCAATATCTTGAAAACTTCAGAATGCTTTGCAATCATACTAAAAACAAATAAATGAAGACAAAAAAACTACACTATAATAACTTTTCGAATACTAAACAAAACCCTAAAGAATTTGGGTATCCATTAAAGAAATCTTACATCCTGGCCAAAAATTCAACCCAAACCCCTCTCCCAATAACTCACCACTTGAAAATAAAATACAGTTCCATTCTTATTTTACAGATACTACAGCATCTCTAACTGTGGTGGTGGTGCTGCAGTAGCTTTGTTGCCTCACAGTAAGATGTTGTCCTGTTCGATTCTCAGCTAGAGTGTCTTCTGTGTGGAGACATGTGTGAATGGGTGTACCTTCATTGAAGGTTGTGTGGCAGGGCCGGCAACTCGGCAGGTAAAAATTTACTGCCAATCATTAGCGGACTGGAGTTCCACTGTGGCGACCCCTAACCGGGAAAAGCTGAAAGACACAACAAGAGCATCTCTAACCAAAGATTCCTCAACATCTATTCTCAAACCTGCTCAAAAGCCACATATCACCACATCCCTTATTCACCTTCAAACCTATGCCCACATTCTATATAAAACTACTTTTAAACAAACTTAAACCATGCTCTTCTTCAGCTGATGACCTTCAAAAGGAGTACCTAAAACTAGCAGCCAACAGCCCTGCCTCTCCTGTCTCAATCCTTATAAACAGGCCAATCCAGGAATCCCACACTCCTTCTCTCTGGAAAAAGTCACACATTATCCCTCTGCACAAATGAGGAAATTCAAAGGACATTACTAACTTTAGACCTATAGCAATCTTCTCTCTCCTCAGCAAAATATTTGAAAAATATATTCAAAAACAATTGCTAGACTATCACCTCTTGCAGGAAGAACTATCACCTACACAACATGGCTTCCATCCTTACCACAGTATTAGCAACACCCTTCTAACCTACATAGACACTATCGATAAAGCTAGAGATAGTGGCAAACTAGTCTTTTCCTTATTTCTAGACTTGTCTAAAGCCTTTGACACAGTTTGTCACAGCCACTTCCATTTCAAATGTCTTCACTAGGTCTCTCTCAGCTCATCCTTCTGTGGTTCAAAAGCTACCTGTCCAATAGGTAACAGTCAGTAAAATGGCACTCCATGCTCTCTCCTTATCTCCCAGTTAACCACTAATATATCACAAGGCTCTGTCCTTGGTCCCCTCCTCTTTAACATTTCACCAACAATCTCTATATTTCCACACAACAGGCCATTCTAACACAACATGCAGATGATTACACTCTCATTTAGGTTCATAGGTTCATACTAGCCTATCTGCCCTAGGGCATTTATAAGCCTAGCCAGAGTGTGTTTGGCTTTCGCCACCCATTTTAAATTAATTTTGCTATGCCCTTTTTCGAGGTTAGTATACTGTGCCTCTGTCTAACAGTGACACAGAAGTGATACCCGGAGTAAACCTACGATCTGCCATCCACTCATCAAAATTCCTCTTGAAGAGAGTCAATGAGGGACTTTGCCTAACCTGGACTGGGATTTTATTTCAGAGTGAAGGGAGCCTCTGGGTTATGAATCTGTCCCTCCAGCATGTCCTATTTATTTCAGTGCTGAGGTTCAAGTCTCTCAAGCGCATAGCTCGATGGGATTTGGATTTTCTGAGGTGCAGCATGTCCATTAATTCCGGGTTGGACATGGCTTTATACATCAGGCTCAGATCACCTCTGAGCAGGCGGTATGCCTATGAGTAGAGCTGGAGTTTCTTTAACCAGGCAGCATATGGCATGTGTTTGAGCCCTTTGATGCTCTTGGTGAGGTACGTTTGGGGTCTTTCCAGTTGCTGCAGGTGTCTGGTAAGGTGCATCCCAAAAGGGGCATTGTACTCAATTATAGGCCAGATGAGGAATGAGTAAAGAGGCATGATGACCTCCTCTGATCTAGATGTGAATCCCTTCATGATTAGGTGGGCTATATAAAATGTTTTTCTAACCACTTTGGCCACGTGGTTGTCAAATGAGAGATTGCTATCAACTTGGGTCCCCAGGTCCCTAATTACTTCTTCTGTACTTAATGGATTACCACCTATGTGGTAATTTGTGGGCACTTTGTTTTTGCCAAAGGGGATGACTATACACTTTTTGGCATTTAGCTTGAGGCCATGGCTCTGGCACCAGTTGTCTGTTTCTATGAGGCCCTTTTGGAGGATGCCTGTGTCGGCTGGAGAGTCGATTATGGTGCCCAGTTTGCAGTCATCTGCAAACTTGGTCAGCCACAATCCTTCCGTGTTTGCCTGTACCTCCGAGAAATATATACCGAACAAGAGAGGTCCCAGAACTGAGCCTTGTGGGATGTCACTTGTAACTGGTTTGGAGTCTGACATGGCTCCAGCAATTCTAACCATGTGGGTTCTGTCCTTGAGCCAGTTTGAAACACATCTAGTGACATAGGGGGTTATATTTAAGCTGGTGAGCTTATCTATAATGCCCAAGTGGGGTATTGTATCGAAGGCTTTTGCGAGGTCCAGGTAGGCTGTGTGGACCATCTTCCCCTCGTCAATGGCCTTGGTGACTGTTTCAAAGAAATTGACCAGGTTTAAGAGGCAGGATCTGCCCTTAACAAAGCTGAACTGGGTAGGATCCAGTGTCTGTAGGTCCCCAATATCTTTATTTATGAGGTCCATGATGATCCTTTCCATAGCTTTGCAGACAAAGCTAGTCAGGCTTATGGGGCAATAGTTTTCAGGATCCATTGAGGCACCACCTTTGTGGAGAGGGACCACTGTTGCTGTACGCCACTCTTTGGGTACATATCCTGTAGTAAGGCTGAGATTGAACAGTAGTTTTATGTTTGGGTTTAGCTCTTCTTGTAGTTCATGTAGGATGCAGCCCGGGACACCATCTGGTCCCATTGATGCTGTGTTTTTTACTTTGGAGAGGGCGGCTCTTACCTGAGCATCTGAGATGTCAGGGGGGGCAGCACTCTGCTGGGATAGATATTCGCCCTTTTGGTGGGGGGGGGAGTTTGTGCTGAACCTGTCAGCTAGGATGTTGGCAATGTCTGTGAGTTCGGTGTATTTTTTTGTCATTTTGGACTAATTCTGAGCATATCTGGGAATTCCCACCCTGGTTCCTAACATAACTAAAGAAAGCCTTGTGATTATCCTTAGTGTCCTGTGCAATTTTTCTCTCGAAGCTGGCCTTAGACGATTTTATGAGTGCCCGTAGTTTTTTGCTAATACTGATCAGAGATGTCTTCCCTTTTTGGGATTTTGCTCTATCATGTAGTAGCTTCCTCCTTCTATTGTATAGTTTGTTTATGGCTGGGGTCCACCAGACAGGACGCCTAACTTTGGAGGATTGGGTCTTGGTTTTATTTGGGATTGCATGATCCATGCATTCCTGAAGGTGTTCACAGAATGCGTTTATAAAGGATTCTGCGGTCTGGGCCGTATTTTCCACAGGCCCGGGGGCTTTGAAGGATTCCACCTCGGTTTTGAGGAGTGTGAAATTTGCTTTAGAGAAGTTTTTCACTGTGGTTTTCTGGGCAGGGGCTGGGGTCAGGATGTGAATATCCAGTGAGATTAGTTTATGGTCTGATCTTACCAGTGAGGGATACAATTCTGGTCTGGAGCATAGAGTCCCCACGTTGGTGATGACAGACCTCCCAACCATACCGAATTACTCGGTATTTACCGAGTTTTGGGGTCCAAATGAAGGGGTGCCACGATTCCCGATTGGCACCCCTTCATTTCCGATTTTTTTGCTTAATTTTTAAAATCTTTTTAAAAAATCGCGCTGTTGGAGCTGACGTCATCCCGTGCGCGATGACGTCAGCACCGTCAGGGCTACCAGCCAGTCGGAATTGAGCTCAAAGAGCTCACGTCATTATTTCCGGCTGGCTGCGAGCGGGAATACAGCAGCGAGAAAACCAGGCAGCAACAACAACAGTATGGGGTATGGCATTGGCAGTAATACTCAGTCTCGTTCATTTTATTTTTTTCTAAGCGGCTGTGAGCACTCGCCGGAGTCGCCGAGCAGGATTACAAGTTTTATTTTTAGTAGGCAACGCGAGCGGGTAAACATAAGATGGATAAAGCACTCGGCTACTGAAGCTTGACTGGAAAGCTCTTGCAGTTGAAGAATTACTGATCTGGAGTCTGGAGAATAAAACAAGGTAAACCAATATTAGATCCAACAGGTATGCCAAGCCAGGTACATGCTTAGTAATTTTGGTACCAGGGTATGATGAATTAATGGCCGAATGCATAGTATTTTCTTGAGAAATATAAAAATACCACCATGGCAGTACGGTAATCAAGCGTCTTGCAAATTATTAGATTGTAAGCTTGGCAGCCAACCCTATGAACTAATTTTAGTCTGAGGGCACAGATATATCATTCTTGTGAAATAACTTATTGGGTAAAGATACCTTTTTTTCTTACGAGTAGGATTATATGTGTTCAGTGTCAATTTAACAGAAACTTGCATTCCTGTGTGCTGTGCTTGATTTGCTTATTCGCTATTTATTGTTTTTGCATAAATGCTTTCATTATCCTACAATGGTATTTATCAGCATTACACCCATATTGCTAAGTAGACTAGTTTGTGAATCAAAATTCTAACAAGTTTATAAAACTGCCCATTTGTATACCATAGTGAATAAAGTTATTTATTGATTGTTCCCACTATGTTGCTAACATGTCGTACTTATACACCAACAGAGGGTGGAATTCAAAAAACTTTGCATATTTATTTTGATACCAGTTACAAATCAAACGTGATTAAATAAACTGTAACCCCAATGTGCAACTATGATTTGCTTTCATTGCTTAGTGTTGCATGCCAAAATTACAGATACACCTCTGCATTTTCCCTTATAGACTGCATCAAACTTAGCCATATATTGCTGGTTCAGTTTAGAACTATATTTCTTTATTAGGTTATAATTAAATCTTTCTTAACTAGTTATTTTGCAAGCTGTTCAAGTGCCCATGCCCTACATCATGGTACCAGCAGTTTGCCGTGGGCAAAAGTATGCTGACAGAGTATAGTGGCTTTGCACTGCATACTGCCCCCGCCATTAATTATTCATGAGAACTCAGTTTGGATCAGAAAGCATGGTTAAATGGAGCCCAGCCAATTTGACACGCATCATTGGCTAGTAACTCAATATTTTTTTATTTTCATCAGGAGTATGCAAAAAAAACTGCGGTGATGGTGCTGCGGTAGCGTTGTCGCCTCACAGTATGAAGTTGTCTTGTTCAATTCTTAGCTAAAGCGCCTTCTGTGTGGAGACATGCGTGAATGGGCGTACCTTCGTTGAAGGTTGTACGTCAGAGCTGGCAACTTGGCACGTAAAAATCTACTGCCAATCATTAGCGGACCGGAGTTCCGCTGTGGTGACTCCTAACTGGGAAAAGCCGAAAGACACAACAACAATCAAGAGTGTGCAAAAAAAAAGTTTAACATTTCAGAAAACACTGATAAAACCAACGAGAAGCATAAAACTGAACAATTTTATTCCACAAGATGTGACAGTAGATTGCTATATTTCAAGTAAAATGCAGGGAAACCATCGGGAAAAGTTATGGCTAATCTTTCACTTGGAAAAATAAAAACAGTGTGAAAGTCTCAAGGTGCCTTTGCAATACACAATAGTAAGCAAGTTAGCAAATGCACTGCCAACATAATTATCTTCTCTCACAAGTTATGTTTTGTAAGGCACTGGAGTTTAATGCTAAGAAGATTTTGAACGTAACAGTACATTAGCAAAGGGATTTGAATTATTTGCAAGAGCTGTAGAAGTACAGTAAGGTGACGGAATGAATAAAAAGTGTTCACATGAATCAGTGCAACCTACTACTGCTGCATAGTAGTTATAATTCTGCTGTAAAACGTACTTGTAGCCCACAATGCATACTGCTTCTATATTCTACATTGTACACTGCACACAATTGCAAAGAAAGTGTATCTGCATTTAATACGACTAAAGACATATTCCTTCAATCACATTTCTGCCTTTTGTGGGGAATGCATTAGTTACACAATGCCTTTGCAACTACCTTTTCTGGGAATGCATGTCACACAGCACTTCTGCTGTGATGACAGCAACGATGTTTTAACCTTAACAATTGCATCATCATTGTGTTTGACCATAGGATATTACTGTTTGCCTTTTGAATGTGTTATACAATTGCTTTGTGCATGTAATAACTACTTGTCCATGATGTTTAGTTACAATTGATGCTTACCACCTGTTGTCTTCTCCTTTCCAGTTGCTAGTAATTTGCTCATACAATGAAACTTAATTTAATTGTACTGCTTAGAACTTACAGATATCTTTTTACTTTATCTCTCCCAGTTATTCTTCATATTGGTTGGGCTATCCAAATAGATGTGAATATGTGCTGAATGGCTAGCATTTGGATAATAGTAAGGAATAACAGTAATCTTTTTATGGCTTGGTTTAAAGCCTGCTTTATAAATGAATTAGTGAAGGTTTAAGAATGGATCTGAATTTTGCCCAGTACAGAAAAAGTACACCCAAAGACCATTTAGTTAGAACATTACATAGATCTTGTAGCTGCTTACTAGACGAGTCTAAAAATGTGACAGACTGTTTTTGGAATTTATAGATAGCTTGCATAGTGTGCAAAGCTACCCATCTAGCTTTTCATGCAATTCTAGGGTATTATGATTTATAGACATTTTGCTTCTGTGTTGCACAACTGTGCTGTAAGAAGCAGAAAGGGGTTTTGAAGCTGCATGTAAACGTAGTTAGTAGTCTGTGGGTTTCAATGTTGTTTCAATAAATGTGAGTTTCAAGGACAGAGAAGTTTTAATGCCAAGTCTGTTTTCATTATGTGACACTGTTGCTTTGTTTAGCAGATCTCTATTGGTGTTTGTGCATTGGGCCGTAAATAAAATGTAAAAATAAAATCCAAATCATTGTATTACTAAAGCGGTATGCACACATTAGTGTTTATGGTAAATGGGGCAAAATAGCCAGGTAATGGGACATTGGAATGGCTGCAGGGGGACTCTGGTGCTGTATTTTGGTTGTCTGTTCCTCAGTTTGCATTTGAAAGTTGGTATCCCACAATTCCATTGGAGTGGGTGGGGTTACATTATTATGTATGCAAATTGTATGTTAATTAGCGTGCAGATTTGTACCTATTTTTCATGGGCCTTGTCCAGATTTTTGATGTTTCCAGGTTGAGAGGTATGGGTGATGATCAGGTCCAGTATGTTTTCCCCTCTTGTGGGAGTGGTAACAAGTTGTTCCATAGCATTTGAGTTTATAAATTCTAGGAACCTTTGGGCTACGGTGTTGGAGCTAGAGTAATGCTCCCAGTCTATGTTTGGGTAGTTGAAGTCACCCAATATAATGGTGTTTGGAGAGACCTTCATATTTTCCAGTGTTCTCAGGAAGGCCGAGTGGGGTTCCTGGGTTTGGAAGGGTGGTCTGTAGCAGGCTATACACTGGAAGGCAGTTTTACCCACTGTTAGTTGCACATGGATAGTCTCTGATGCACATTTGCACATCTGACAACTGGGAGACCTCCAAATAATTACCCAGGAAGCTTTAACAGTCAAAGAAACATGGTTTTGTAATTCACAACTCATGCTCAACCCAAAAAAGACCAAACTACTACTTTTTCCCCCAGCAAGAACAAATCCAGAATCCTGCAGTAAATCAGTGGATCATACACAAATGATACAATAAAAAAAAGCATCCACTGAAACCATGAGCAAATTACTGTTACAAACGCTTCTTCAAGCTTATAAATCAGAATATGAAACAGACATTTAAATACAAAAATTTCATTTATCACATTACAAAAGTTACAAAATTTCATTTGCTGAGAAAGTAAAATACTTAGAATATGATCTCAAGATAGGTCAAATAGTAACTCAATAATAATTGGTAGAAACAAAGTCTCTACATCCAATAACAACATTCATTAAACTTCCATCATTAAAAGACATTCAAATTTTATCATGAAGCTCTTTAAGTATTGGTTTAATGTTCTGATAAGCCCTAGTGATTGGTGGGCACGAAATCTCAATATCCAATTGAGTTTGGCCTTTTCCATAAGATTAACTAAGTCACCATCCCTAAGGGGATTCAGTATGATTTGTAAAATTAAAAATCTAAAAAATGCGTACTGTTTCCACTGAATGTTTACATAAGGCATTAGTGGTTACTTTTCTTGAGATTAGTGGTTACTTTTCTTGAGATTTCAGATAGGTTACTATAAATACGCACTTTTAATTTTCTATTTGTCTTGCCAATATAGTAGACAGGGCAAGATGAACATTTCACCATATAAATCACATTTCTACTATTGCAGACTCCAAATGCATTCAGTTTGAAAGGTTTTTGAGAAATGAGATGTTGTATAGTATCATCAATATAAATATACAAACAATAGACAGAATTATGACATGTAAAAGTTCCATTCCTAATGGAAGTAATTCTATTTAATGTCTTTGGCTGCTCTTTATAACATAAGCGACTTTTTAAGTTCTGTCCTTTTTTGCAACCAAATTATAGCTTACATACAGAACCATTTCTAAATTCTGGAATTTATTCAATAATAGACCAGCATTTGTTTAGGATACCTTGTACCATACTGGTATGTTTGTCATAAGTGAACATACATCTGGAAGAATTATCATTACTTGGTTTGTCTATAGAGACTACTTGTGTCAGTAGTGGGGCTGAATATATAAGTTTAAAAGAAGATTCAGAATTAGATACATTGTCTTTTATAGTCCTTATTTTACCAAACTTTTAGCCTCTGTTCTTAAAATCTCTAGATAGACTGAGCATCTGATGATGCATATTATCATCATCAGTGTTCAAATGTGAAATTCTGGCCATTTGTCCACTAACGATATAATCTCTTTTTACCCCAAATCCCTCTCTTATGAAAAAAGGCCTCTCTCTTGATAATACAACCACTGAAGTCACTTCTCACAGCAAACTATTAGGAGTGAGAGTGGATGATAAACTTACATTTGACCTGCATATACAAAATTGCATAAGAAAAAAATAATCAAAAACTAGGGATGCTTACAGAGCCAAAAACTTTCTCACTGATGTAACTAAAACCACACTTGCCACTTTTTATCTCCTCCTCAGTCTTCTATATGATGCTCCCATCCATACCATTATGTTTCTCTACAAACTCAATTGTTCTATTGCATTGTTACTGTCAGCATTGCTACTGTTGCAGAACTGGTCTTCTATTTATAAAAGTTGTAGACAAAGTGTTACAATGTAACATTTTCCAGTCTGACTTAGTGCTTAGTGTGCTTAGTGCTGCTAGCATGTACATATGCTATGGTATCAAACTGGGTTGCTACTCCTCATCACTTTTGTTTAGTACATACTTTTTAGTTAAAATAGATGTTAAGCAGTGTGACTGAGTGTTCTGTGATTCAGTTTGAAGGAAAGCAATAAGTTAAATACAGAACACCAAATTACGGCTAAAAGTCCTGTTTTGCTGCCAAGCCAGAGCGATCCTTAGTTGTTTTAACTGCTGTACCATGAGAAATATTATAGCAATGTAGATATGTAAATGTCTGTGTTGCGATATTTAAGTACTGTTATATACAACTGTTGGGATAGTTTACTACTGCTATATCTGTGATAGAACTGTCTCTTTAAATCCATGGGCTACCTAAATTATCTGGCTTATATCACTAAGTAAGTTTTTTTTTTTTTTTTTATGTCAAGGGCTTCATATGCAAATGCATAACAGTTGCCTGAGCCTTTTTTACTAAACACTTTGTATCTGGGTAAACATTGTAACATGCTGCTACTCTTAAACCCAATACCCTTCCTGCCTGGGTTGTAATTTATTATTTCAGTTACTTTTTACAGCACTTCTCTCTCATTCCCCTTTCAGAGACCTTAACAAAATAATTGTTTTTGTCTCCATCTTTTCATTTAGTGACCACTGTCCCTGCGAACGGGTTCTCTCTCAGTCCCCCACTTGCTGAATCCTTGGCCATTGGCCGCATCTGCAGTGAATAAACCAGCCACAAGGACTCAAGGCCTTTAAAAAGAAAATAAGATACTGTAGGTGTCTAGCTACATTTCCCTCTTGGCCTGCTACTGTAGAAAGTACCTGGTCTAAATCAGAAATAACTGGCTCTACCCACGGCTAGGGACAGCAGCTGCACCCCCACCACCATCTGCTGTAAATACATTCCCCAGTTAACTTTTTCTTTTTAGTTATCAGTAAACCAAGATAAAGCTCTAGGCGAAAAAAGGTAACCACGTAGATACACTGGAATTGCCCACTTGTAAAACAGAGGCAAAAAGGTACTTAAACTGCCACTTTTTGTCTGCTTCAAACTAGGTATCTACCCAGAAAGGACACAGCTGAAATCAGGTCTATACATTGTTTTTCCCTACTAGATTCTAATAATTCCTAACAATTTGGCTATTTAGACACTTTCCCTGCAATCTTTAGTCAGGGGGAGTTCTAGCCCGCTCTGTTCGCTCCGCTCACTCCGCTCCTCTCCCTGACCCCTAATTGCACCCGCCCCTGGTACCTCTACATTTATTCTTAGCCTTAACCCACCCCTAATTGCCAGCAATTAGGCTACACCACTACTCACCCCCTCCCCCTACATCCAACACAATCATGCCACTACCTAATACAATAACAATCCTAACCTGCTTAGTTCTAGCTCACATTACATTTCTACCACGGCTCCACAGTCACATGCCCCAACAACTTCTACTGTACTCTCTCAACACCCTCCCTCAAACATTTACACTATAACTACACAACCCCTGCCACCAAAACCATCCTCCCAATACACATACTCCATTACCAAACACCTAACACACTCAAAAATAAAACATCCCTAAGATACCATAAGCAATTTACTATGTATATAAAACATATCCTAACCACCCTTTATAAACTAGCCCTTGCTGGAGGCATCCATCCAAACCCTGGTCCTCCCAAATCCAACCTAACCACAAACCCTAGTCCAAGCAAGCCCCCACAACTCAACTCCTAGCCAAGAATAAAACAACAGACCTACTTATAATGTTCCTAAACATCAGAAGCATATGCAATAAAAGCCAAGAACTACACACCAGCATAAGCATATATTCCCTAGATATTCTCTTCCTAACTGAAACCTGGTTCAACCCTCACATCAAAAGTGAGGAAATACTTCTACCTGAATACAACATCCTTCGCATAGACAGATTGTCCAAAAAAGGAGGTGGTGTAGCACTGATATTTAAACACCACTTCAATATTCAACTCCTGAACTCATCTGCCCCTCACCACAACAATGAAGAAATCCTTTATGCCAATCTCAAACTAAACCCAAAAAAAACAATCAATATTATAGGATGCTATTTCCCACCAGGGCAAAATATATTACACCCCCTAGAAAATCTCCTGAGCTGGGCAACTCTATCTCTACCCCAGGAAACTATAATTCTCTGTTACTTTAACATTTATTTTTATTTTTATTTATTTTACATTTGTTGACCAGGCTAGTCTAACTGGATACATGTCCATTTTCAGTAGAGGCCCGAGGAGATAAGCTCAGTGCAAAAAAATAATAAAAAAACATTTTTACATACAATTATGTTACAGGTTAATACAGAAATTATCACAGAGGTCTAAGTACCTCCCATTTCAAAATCCAGGTACAATACTAAAAATACAGGTCTAATAATATACTATAGTCTGGGAGATAAGGTCTGGGATAAGAGGAAATAATACATTTATATTTACAAAGAACATTAGAAGTTAACCCAGAAAAAAAATCAAAGAGGACAGAAATACTTCACAGTGCCAAAGGCAGGTACAATGCAAAAATTACAGAGAGGGCAGAAATACTTTGCAGTGCAGTAGGCAGGTACAGTGCTATTTACAGGTAGAATACAGAAAGTTAAAATAAAAGAGGCATATTGTGTAATTATCTAAATAAAGAGTTGTCAGACTATGAGTAAGCTTAGGGGATGAAAAGAAGGGTAAGGAATAGGAAAAAGGTAATGTGGCAAGTAAGGAAAGTAGAGCTAGTTGTAGGGAAGTAGTGGGTAGGCAGTGCCTGTTATGAGTACAAAAAGTAGAAAAATGATCAGTCAGGTTTAGTACAGGGGTATAGCCAGTGTGTTCTTAGGATAAGTTAACATCAGCTGGCTATCCTATAATAACAGTCTCCCAACCATTCATAGGTTCATAGGTTGGTACTAGGCTATCTACCCTAGGGCCTATACAAGCCTAGCCATAACAATTCCCTGGATATTTCTTTGCACAATATTTACTTCTCTGGACCCCTGTCTAGCAGGGTGACTAACATGATCCCAAGGGTGAATTTCCTATCTCCCATCCAATCATCAAGGTTTCCTTTGAAGAGGGCCAAGGAGGTGCTCTGCTTGACCTGTATGGGCAGTCTATCCCAGATTATGAAGAGTCTCTGGGTCAGGAACCTATCCCTACAGCATGTTTTGTTCATTGTGATGACAAAGTTTAGATCCTAGATCCCTGGAGTGTGTAGCTCTGAGGGATTGGGATTTCTTTAAGTGGAGCATGTCCAATAGCTCAGGGTTTGACATGGCCTTGTATGTTAAGCAGAGATCGCCTCCGAGTAGACGATATGCCACAGAGTATAGCTGGAGTTTTTTTAGATGGTCAGCATATGGGATCTGCTTTAGGCCTGTGATTATTTTAGTGAGGTATTTCTGTGGCGTTTCCAGCTGTTGCAGATGTCTTGTGAGGTACATACCAAATGGGGCATTATACTCTATAATGGGTCTAATGAGGGATGAGTACAGTGGGACAATGACCTCCTTTTTTCTGGATGAAAAGCCCTTAGTGATGAGGTGTGCCACATAGAAGGATTTCCTGACTGTTGTGGCGATGTGGTTATCGAAAGTGACACCACTGTCCACCTGTGTCCCTAAGTCTCTCATCACACTTTCAATGTTTAGTGTACTGCCACCTATGTGGTAATTCATGGGTACATGTTTTTTTCCAAAAGGGACAACCATACATTTCTTGGCATTAAGCTTGAGCCCATGGCTCTGGCACCAGGCATCTGTTTTTGTAAGGCCCTTTTGTAGAATATCCACATCATTTGGGGATTCAATAATGACTCCCAGTTTGCAGTCGTCTGCGAACCTTGTTAGCCAGAGTCCCTTAGTGTTGGCCTGTATTTCAGAGAAGTAGATGCCAAGCAAGAGTGGTCCCAGGACTGAACCCTGAGGTATTCCATTTGTCACTTGTCTGGAGATGGATTTCGAGTCAGCTACTTTTACAGTCTGGGTTCTGTCAGTAAGCCAGTTGGCAACCCATCGAGTGACGTAGGAATTTATGCCCAGCTTAGTAAGTTTATCTATGATTCCAGAGTGGGGGATGGTGTCGAAGGCCTTGGCGAGGTCCAGATAGGCTGTGTGGCCTGCCTTACACTCGTCCACAGCTCTAGAGACTGATTCGAAGAAGTCAATCAGATTCAGGAGACCAGATCGGCCCTTCACAAACCCAAACTGGGTGGGGTCCAGTGTTTGAAGTTTGCCAATGTCTTTGCTTATAAGTTCCATGCCCTTGCAGATCAGGCTTGTCAGACTGATGGGATGGTAGTTCCTGGAATCCAAGGTGGATCACCCCTTGTGGAGTGGGATAACTGTAGCAGTGCGCCACTCAGTGGGCATGAAGCCTGAGGTGAGGCTATGATTAAACATGAAACTTAGGTGAGGTGCCAGTTCATTTTGTAGTTCATGTAGTACACAGCCTGGGATGTCATCTGGTCCCATGGATGCTGTATTCTTAGCATTGGAGAGTGTGGTTTCTACCTGTGTGGCCGTGATTACTGGAATTTGGCAATCTTTTGGTATTGAGATGGGCCTTTTAGGGGGTGAGAGGGGGGTGAAGTTGGCACTAAATTGATCTGCCAGGATACTGGCAATATCCTTGGGATCAGTATATTTAATGCCATTCTGTTGTAGCTCAGAGCAGATCTGAGCATTGCCATTTAGATTCTTGACATAACTATAGAATGCCTTGTGGTTGTCTTTGGAATCTTTGGCAATTTTATTTTCGTAACTAGCTTTTGAGGATTTTATGAGGGATCTCAGCTTCTTACTGAGGCTGGTGAGGGAGTTTTTTGCATCCTGGGATTTTCCTCTTTTCTACAACAGTTTCTTCCTTCTGTTGTATAGTTTGTTTATAGCAGGGGACCACCAGATTGGCTTCCTTTTTTTGGAGAACAGCATCTTGGTTCTGTTTGGGATGGCACCATTCATGCACAAGTGGATGTGCTCATACAGTGCCTTAGCGTAGGATTCTGCAGTCGAACTTTCAGATCCCATCTGTATGGGTGTCATGACATTTATCACTTCTGGCTTCAGTAGCATGAAGTTGGCTTTGGAGAAGTTTTTTACGGAGGTTTCCTTACTGGGGGTGGGGGTGGGATGTGGATGTCAAGGGTGATTTGCTTATGGTCAGATCTGACCAATGAGGGGGTAACCACTGGTGTGGAGCATCTATCTCCCATGTTGGTAATGACCAGGTCTAGGATATTGGAGCCCCTGGTAGGACAATGGATTAGTTGATCCAGGGCATTGGAATTTATGAATTCCAAGAACTGGTGGGAAAAGGAGTTGGTACCCGAGCAGTTTTCACAGTAAATGGCAGGGTAGTTGAAATCAACCCGTATTAGGGTGTTTGGTTGTATCTTAATATTTTCCAGTATGTTTAGAAAGGTGCAGTGAGAATATTGGGGCATGGTGGGGGATCTGTAGCAAGCTACAATTTGGATTGCAGTCTTACCTAGTGTTAGCTGCACCTGGAGAATTTCAGATGCATTGTGTTGGGCAACTAGCCTGGAGGTGTGAATATCCTTGGTGAATATGGACACTCCTCCACCTTTAGTTTTTCGGTCTTGGTTCTGTGGCCAAAAAGTGTGGTAAGAGTTGAAGCCTGGCATTGCAGGGGTGCTCTCTGGAGCCTTGAACCAGGTCTCAGTTACTGCACAGATATCGATGTTCTCCATTTTTGGGAGTGCCTCGAGAGAGTGCATTTTGAGGTCTAGACTTCTAGCATTGAGTATCATTACCTTCAGATTTTGCATTCTTGTATCTGTTAAGGTGGTGGTTTTATCCTTTGAACCTTGCCCAAAAAAGGCACTATAGGGGTGGCAAGAGCTTTAGCCAGTAACCTGAATCCCAGGGGTGACAGGTGCAGACCATCTCTGGCAAAGCATTGTGGTTTGTCAATCATGTCTTCCCATGCAGACAGATACTGGATCCTCTTTGAATGACACCAGAAGCTTAACCAATTGCTGAAGTCAATCATTTTGTCTTTATACTGTGGTATCATTCTGGGAGAAGGCAGGATGCTACTCAGGGCTAGGGTCATACCTGCCTGGGCCACATGATCCAAGAGCTCTTCCATGTCTCTTTTCATGTAGTCCAGGGAGGTACGTCTCAAGTCATTCACTCCAGCATGGACAATGACAGAGTCGTATTTGTACTTGTTGTGGAGTGACTTGAGTGCATGCATTATGTGGTGGATCCTGGAACCTGACAGGCAGCTGACTGTAATTTTCTCCTTGTTCAGCCTGGTGAGTGGGACATCAGTGTGCCTGACTATAGAGTCATCTATGACTAAAGTGTTGGGTACATTGTCTTGCCTTAGGGGCTGTTGATGGGTGGCACGCTGGTGTTGTGAGCTATGTGTCACTTTGGTTGTGACTGCTGTTTGTGTTTCAGCTTCGGAGGTCCTTGTTTCTTGGGCAGGTTAATGTTAAGGGCCACCGCATATGTGGGTTTAGTGTTGCTGTGTGTGGGTGTTGATGGTGTGGGTTTTGAAGGGCTATGAGTTGCTTGAGGTGTAGTGCAGGTTTTAACCTTCTCCTCTTGACTGTCTAGCACGATCTTGGCGGAGAGAGCTTTGCTTCTAGTTTGGCTATGTAAGTGCATCTCTCGCAGGTTGTACTGTTGGGTGGTAGGAGGAGAGGATTGTCTGTGTACATGAGGCAGTTGCTGCATTGCCCCAGTATGCCCAGATTCATCAGGTGGACAGTAGAAATCACCGGAAGTTGACCCTTGGACATGCCTGTTTAGGTGCTTTTTTTGTAAAGTATACGAGCGGTTTTCCCTTACCTTTGCAAGGTACTTTGCAATTATAGGCTGTTTAGTGCCTACGATTAATTTCTACTTATTGACAAGGAGAGTTGAGTGCTTGTATCAGTTTCAGGCTTCCTAGTGCTTTCCAGCAGGTTCTAGAGCAAGTGCTAGTCACAGGGGTTCAGATATTAGTGCTACTATTGAGAAACCAGCTGGTTCTAAGGGAAAATTTGAAGATCAGACTTTCTGGCACCTGGAATAGTTTAAATGTAGCCTCGCAGTGCTGCACGATGCGGAAAATGTGCAAACACACACGTTTTTAAGCCAGAAAGTTGAAAAGGATAGAAATCAGCCCAAAAAGGCTAATAAAATTACAATTTCAGAGCTGGAAACCACTCCTCTAGCGTTAGATAGGCAGTACAATGCTCACCAGTCCCACTGGTAAGCAGTAGGACTTCCCTCTACCACAGCAAGGTCTGGATAGCTCTGAACACAGAAAAAGTTCTGAGACGAGCAAAGCCTGGGATATGGACTGGCTAGGAAAGGTGGGAAACAAGCAAACAAGACAGTATTTTCTTTTGTTAAAACAGGCTAAACAATGCAATAATATAGTAAATAAACATAGAAAAGGCCAACACACTTGAGTGTGTAGTCCTAAACAGTAAATGCAATTAAAACTCTACAAAATTTGCAATTTAAAACTTTTTAAATGAAGCAAGGCAAGTGCACAACTGAAAAACTATTTAAGAGGCAGTAATACAGCAGAATAAGTAGCTAGTCTACATATACAGAGAAGTCTATATATACAGAAAAGCAGCTAAAATACAAACAATTCAGATGCAGTGCAACCTGGAGCACCTGAGGTCTCCAACTACTACCCCCTAGCTAATAATCTCCTCTCTAAAACCCAACATGGTTTCAGGCCATATCACAGCACTACCTCCACTCTGCTCCCCTTCACCAATACTATACGTCATCACAAAAACAATGGCCTCTTCTCTACTGCCGTATTTCTAAATCTCTCAAAGGCCTTTGACATGGTATCTCATGAGCTACTACTCTCTACTCTCCCCAACCTCTCCTTCTCACAATCAGCCTGCAGCTAGTTCCACAGCTATCTACACGGATGCCAGCAATCAGAAATCTGGGACAATAATGTATCACCTCGCCTCCCAGTTACTCTCGGAGTTCCTCAAGGGTCTATCCTTGGCCCTCTGCTATTCTCACTTTTCACTAACAACCTACATACTGCCACCACACAAGCATCTCTTATACAGTACGCAGATGACTCTACTCTCATCTGCTCTGCCCCCACTCTACCAGAACTACAACAAATCACACAGGAATCATTCTCTTCTGTACAAAGCTGGTTATCCAATGCTCAGCTCCTACTCAACCCAAGTAAGACAAAACTTCTCCTGTAACAACCTTCCAAAGCCACCCAAAACACCCCCTACTTCAACATTCTTGCCAAAGACAATACCATTATCTCTCCATCAGAACACACAAAATTATTCGGTGTAGAAATAGACAACAAACTTAGATTTGACATCCACATATCTCTCACAATAAAAAAAAGTTCACAAGAAACTTGGTGCATTATTTCGAAGCCACCAATTCCTAACCAAGGCAGCTAGAATCTCCATAGCCAATTCCCAGCTAATCTCCACCCTACTCTATGCATCCCCCATACTTATCAACCTTAAACAGACAGACCTACACAAGCTGGATGCTTGTTACAACAAAACTGCTAAATTTGCCACTGGAACCTCCTACCGCAGCCATCATTGTATCTCCCTTAAAGAAATAAACTGGCTAGAACTCCCACAACTCCTTCACTTTAATCAACTCACCCTAGCACGTAAACTTATTAACCACCCACTTAACATCCCTTCCCTTCAAACCCTTCTCCAACCCTATCAACCCACTAGGCCCCTAAGATTAAGCAACAAAAATCAACTCACTGTTATCAAACCCAAAAACTCAGCAGGAGAGGCCATATTTTCATGTACCATATCTAAACTTTGGAACAATCTGCCACCCTCTATAACTACTCTAACTTCCAGCAGCCTTTTCAAGACTGCACTCAAATTCCACTTAAATTTGCACTGGCTTTGTCCTTGTTATAATCCAGACTAACACCCCCACCCTTACCTCCCCCCACCGAGACTCTTAACTATACTACCACCACTACTAACCACAATCAGAAATAGCTAGTTGTCTTTACATACTTAAACATCTTGTCTGACAACTTTGTTACTAATATTATAAACGACAAACAATTATCTTAACTTGCAACATTTACTGTATGTACTGTTGATAATCAATATCTTGTTATTGTATTAAAGCCAACAACCTGTAATGTTGTTTACTACTGCTGCAACTGTGTATCTCTATTTATCATGTACATGATTTTCTCCCGGCATCCGCTGAAAAAGGACCTGCATCCAGTCAGAATTTCCCGGTAAACAATTGTAAATAAATAAATAAAAAATCCAGCATCCATCTGTCTGCCCAAGACTAAAAAAACATTCTACACAACTATATTCCCAATCGGTCACTGTGATCCAGTAACAAAAAACTCCTGTCTGTCTACAAACTTAGCAAGTCTGCTGGGCACTGTCTGTACTCATATAAGGTTGCTAAGGCTGGGAACTCCTTATCTGTATCCATCAGGTCTACATCCACTCTCCCATCTTTCAAAACCACTCTGAAAGACTTTTCTAGCTAAAATCTGTCTATGTTCTTGTTCAAAACCAGGATAAATTATATCTCTAAATGTGAACAAGTACCTTTTCATTCCTTATATCTCCTTATGCTCCCTTTTTCACTTATTCCCTTACTGCTATCTAATTCTCTTCCCTGACTTTCTCTCCAAATATACCATGTCTGTTTTTCCCTCTCTTCATATTGCAATTCCTATTTATGTTAGACTAACATATCTTTAATTTCTCTACAAACGGTCTAAAATTTCTCTAAACATCAAATGACTGTCATATACCTTGAATTGATTCCTAACCAATGTTTTTATATAATGTCTAATTTGTTCTAATTATTTAAACTGCAGCTCTTTTTGTTTTATTTTTGAAGACTGTAAAATTATTGCTCTTAAAATGTTTTGCGGTAATTTGGAGCTTTTCTCCCTCAGCCTCCACTGAAAATGAGCTTCTACCCAGATAGATGTTGCCGGTAATCAAATGTCAATAAATAAATAAAAATCTGCCATTGTGTCATACACTTTCCAAAAGATTTTGACTTCACGTTGTATCTCCCTTCTTTCCACACAATCTCCTGTAAAAATCTGTATTCTGATATAATTATTTTGAAATGTCAGTCCAAATAGCCAAATGATCTGAAAAAACTCTGGTGATACCCCACATCCATCTCCTTTATATTTTCTGTAACAAAATAACAATCTTTATTTTTGTCTGTCCTCACTTAAACATGCATTACTGTCTTCATTTTCTGTTTCTTTACCATTACATCCATCTTTTTTTTTTTAAATCACCCCAAAATGGCCTTCTCCCTTACAGTTTGGGTACACAGATTTACGATTCCATGCCTTGTGCCCCTTCTCCCTACATAAATTACAATGTATTTTATCACATACCTGAATCGGATGAAATATCCCACAAAACACAGCATTAGGCTGGTGAGCATGCCTTAGCATAGCCTTAAACCTACTAACAAAAACAGCACTCAGTAAATGTTTTATAACATCATTTTCATTTTTAAATTAACTTCCCCTTCCCCTATTCCACAAATCATATTAACATTTTCACACATTTGTTTTAAAAATACTTTTATATCTACCTCTTCTACTTAATCCTTTCTAAGCTGCAGTAGAATTTTTTTAGTTAACACATTCCTTTGTCTTGAAAATATATAATTAATGAAAGAAAAAAATATTTTTTTTGTTCACTTAATTCCAAGAATTTCAACAGCAGTCTCTCATTTTCAAAAGTCATGTCACAAAGCCCAAAGATATAAAACATCTTATATTCAGAGCATTAAAACCCAAAGCCTTGATCAGATTGACCCACACATATCTATCAATCAGTGTGTCATTTTAGTTCAAGTTCTTACTAGGGGTCTTGTTTTATTTTTTTCAGAATATATTCATCCCTTTATTATTTTCTGCACCTTTTCTAAGCACTCCTGTATACAATTGACATCCATCGTCAGTTTTAACAGATGTTTCATCCTCTCCTATACCAGAAACTTTCACCATCATCTCTGAACAAGAACTGGCTGCATCTACATCTGACTCTTCCTGGTTGAACACCTTATTAACAAAATGTCCTCCAATCATCCTGGTATCATCTCAGTGATCTCCAGTTCCTTCCATTATTTTCCTTCTTCACTCAGTTAAGCTAGATGCTGACCATTTGTAAAATTCACTTTAGAGAATGCCACATCTTTCAAATCCTTATTTTTTTGGCTTATTCTCTGACACTATATCACAAGCAACACCATTGTTCACATTTCTGTTCCCTCTCTCTTTACTTGCTACTCTATCATATCATTCCTCCTGGCTGCAACAATGCACCTGAATGGGAACAGAAATAAGCACGTTCACAACAACTAGGGAAAGTTCCCCAGTGTCCTGGCCAAACAAATTGTAAATAAGTAAATAAATAAATAAATACATATAGGTTCCAAACAATGTAATAAAGATAAAAGAACTGGAGGTAGGATCCTTAGACACTACACAGAAATACACAGAATTTGTGGGAACAGTACTGACAGAATGATGTTCAGAAGGATGAATGAGGTTTAAGGGACGGCAGAAATTGAGCAATTTATGAATGTTGGAAAGATAATTGTTGAAGAAAACATATGTATAATGCAAGAAAATTAAAAAGGTTTGTTATGATTTGCTTTCTTTTCTATTACTGTGGGTGTACCTATGTTATCATCTACAATTCAAGAATTTAATAAGATTGTTTGAAAAAGCAGGAAAAATGTATGAGTGATGAGAGCAAAAATAGGAGGCAAACATAAGGACATTCTGCAAAATTCAGGACAGATGTGAGGTACTAATCTAGGTAATTTGCAAGTTGTCACATCTCATTTACTTTCTATCACAAAGCTGTACAGCAGTTCAGTGTGTTACGTGTACGCAGTTTTCTGGACTGGGTGGATACTTCAAAGCCACACTCAGCATGTCTCTGAATCTCACTCTTCGTATTTAATACAGAAAGGACACTCAAGGTGTCCAAACTATCACATGAAGCAGTGGGAAACATTACCTGTTTACTCATTAAGCGAAATGAGGTTTCTGATTTCATGAAAGGCATCTAAAAATGACTAAAAGTATCATGAAATATAATGGGTAGCATTGAGGAAACAATATCAGATTTTATACATACACACACACACACACACATATATATATATATATGGGTCTACCTGAGAACGTCAACAGATGAGAAGACTGACAACGAAATCACAGACGCCAGAAGATCGACAAGTCAGAAGACCGACGGATGAAAACACCGACACGGAGAACACCGAGATGGGGAAAGGATGTGTAAGTATGCGGTAGTGACGGACGTTAGGTTGCGAGTAAGGTAAGTGTGCGATGTTGGCGGTCTGTAGGGATAGGGGTGGGTTAAGTGAGTTAGGGTTAGGGCGCGGGTTAGGTAAGGGTGCAGTAGTGATATTTTTTGGGTTAGGGGCAGGTTAAGTGAGTTAGGGTTAGGGCGCGGGTTAGTTGAGTGTGCGATAGTGACGGACCTTAGGGTTAGGGTTTCGGTTAGGGTTGTAGATAGTTGTGTATGTAAGGTTTAGTGTTTGTTTGTTAGGATTTGGGTGTGCTTGTGTTGTGTGTGTGGTTTTTGGACAGGGGATTTGTTTTGTTTGCTGGTTGTTGTTATGATGTGTTGAGTGTATGAGGTGTCGTGTTTGTGAACTGTCGATTATGTGGTGTTGGTGATGTCGTTGTCGGTGTTATGCACTGTCGATGTTGTCAGGTAGATCCATATATATATATATATATATATATATATATATATATATATATATATATATATATATATACACACACATACACATATTGTATAAAGAAATGGAAAATTATGTAAATATACCACGATAAAGGGAAAAAAGTTAAAAGAAGCTATCATGTTTAGAAATAATTTATATGGTGTGATAGAATGAAAATAAGATGTGTTTAAAAAGAATTAACACTCAATTGTGATTTGTTTGTCCTTCCCACCAAGACTTTCTACCCTGAATAGTCCTTTTTTGAAACCTTGTGCACCTGAGTTCCTGCCTTTATCCACTCTAAACAGGCCAGTGCGGAGTCCAATTAAGGAACAGAGTCCTGAATAAGATTTGTTTGTCCTTCCCACCAAGACTTTCTACCCTGAATAGTCCTTTTTTGAAACCTTGTGCACCTGAGTTCCTGCCTTTATCCACTCTAAACAGGCCAGTGCGGAGTCCAATTAAGGAACAGAGTCCTGAATAAGATTTGTTTGTCCTTCCCACCAAGACTTTCTACCCTGAATAGTCCTTTTTTGAAAGTATGTCCTGCTAATTTGAATGTTTAAGTTACATAACTCCAGGCTATTTGACTTCCCTCCCAAGTTAACCAGCAGCCTACACCCCTCCTCCTTTAGTAGCTAAGTCACACTCTCCTACCCTCCCACTGCATCTTTGCCCCTAGGATAACTCTCTCCTGTACCTCCCTACACTCCCAGTAATTTGTTCTTTGCCTGCTCTGCCTCTTCTTATTCTTTACTTTGACTACTAGGTGCTACCCTAGTCCTAGTTAACCTCTTATCCCGAACTATCTCACCAGAGTGTAGCTCTCTTCTCTATATCATCCTGGTCTCAACCCCACTTCTATCTCTCTACTACACCCAACTGTACTACCTCTCTGAGCATCTAAACTTGTATTCCATCTCTCCCACCTTATCTATCATCCTCTCTCTACCCCTTCTCTTTGTCCACTCCTACCTTGGCCTGTACCCAGTGCTTCTTTCACTTCTCACTGATTGTTTTCTGCGCCCTGGTCCCCTCCTGGCTCTTCCCGCTCCGTTAAGCCCTGCAGGCTCACTCCGCTCCCCTACCCTACCCCAATTCCCACCCACCCCAGGGACCCTAGCCTTATACTTGCTCATACACACGCCCAATTATCCAATTTCCTACCTCGTTCACACTCACTAACTCTCCACTCCTGATTCACTACCATACCCCTATCCCCAGCATCCAAATATTACTAATTTCTAACCTTGCCAAGCATACCTAACTCAACATGCCCCTGCCTTTCAAGTTACTTTATCTACTCCTACTATTTAACATCCTTCTTTTATACTATACCCTTACTTCCTATGAGCACTATACCCTTAGCAGATCTCCAAGCTTAGCTAAACACACAGGTTCATTCCTTCCCCCAGCTAATCAAACCTACATTAACCTCCTGTCATCATGTTCCTACCTTCCCTCACTCTATCACAGAATACCACATAACCGGTTCCACACATCTAGAAAGTTCTACATCATACCCTCCAAAACACAAAGATATTTACACTTCCTCTAACACTCTTACTGTTACATGGAGACATCCACCCCAACCCTGGCCCAAACACTTCCCTCCTTAACACCCTCACAAAACCAAACACTAACAGTTCAAACTCACCTTTCTCTTCTAATTCCCTTTCCATAGCACACCTAAATATTCGGAGCATTAACAATAAAATTACACAACTCCATGCTTTAATTGACCTCTACTCATTTGACATTCTCTGTCTTACTGAAACCTGGCTTAAACCAGGCACCAAAGACAATGACATTACTCCTCCTGGTTATAGCATTTTAAGGCAGGATCGTCTAAGCAAAAAGGGTGGTGGTGTTGCTTTACTCTATAAATCTCAACTACAAGTGTCCTCTATTAACTCCCACCCGCCCTCCCATGCCAATGCTGAAATACTCTGCAGCAAATTCCACTTAAATAAAAACAAAGCCATATATATAATTTGCTCCTATATCCCTCCTGGCAACAACTTAAATACACTAGAAAACATCCTTAGCTGGCTCTCCTGTACCTTTCCTCAGGAAACCATAATCCTAGGAGACTTTAACATTGACTGGAACTCTTGTATATCTCCCAAACCCACCCATCACCTCAACCTCTTTACCTTTCAACAAACTATAAACTCCCCCACTAGAATTCACAAATCTACCAATAAACAAGCCATCTTGGACTGGATATTAGTCAATAATAATCCTCTCTCTTATAAAACTGGTATACTTCCCGACAATATCAGTGACCATCTTCTCACCTACATCACCAAACAAAAAAACAACAATTTAAATCAGCCCAACTATCGTATTATTCGTAACAAAAAAAACTTTAACCTTCCTAGCTTCCTCAATGAACTCACACTGTATAACTGGTCAACTCTTAAAAACCTGCCAATTGAGGAAGCAGTTGCCCATTTTAACAACACATTCCTCCAAATTCTTGAGCATCACGCCCCCTCTCGCATTATTAGAACAGGATCCAAAGCTGCCCCATGGCTCTCTAAAGATACCAAGCAAATGATGCATTTAAGAAATAAACAATGGACAAAATGGAGAACTATTAAAACCCAACTGACCACCAAAACTTCAAATACCTTAGAAACACTACAAAAAAACTTACCTATCTTGACAAAAAAAATATTATCTTCAACACCAACAAAATCAAAATCATAATCCCAAAAAATTCTGGTCAGGAATCAATAAACTCCTCCATCCAGGCAATACCAAAACACCTACTCCAGCTAGCTTAGTGCAAACTCCACCCAACTTAATAGCCTGTACATTCAACACCTTCTTCTCTGAAACGGTCACCTCTCTAGCAAAGTCCATGATTCCCCACACTTCCCTCAAAATGACCTCTCCTCAAAACAACACCCCCACTCTAACATTTAATACAGTCTCCACAACCTATATACACAAACTACTCTCAAAACTAAAACCTTGCACTCCTTCAGCCGACCTACTACCAGCTGAATATCTGCAGCTTGCAGCAGCTGAAGTAGCATACCCAGTCTCCATCTTAATTAATAGAACAATAACTGAAGCCACTATTCCTTCCCTATGGAAAATCTCCCATATCATTCCTCTGCATAAAGGAGGAAACACTAATGAACTTTCCAACTTCCGTCCTATAGTCTTATTATCACCTCTATCTAAACTTATGGAACGTTGTATTCACCAACAATTTCTACATCATCTTTTACATAATAACCTACTTTCTGACTCCCAACATGGTTTTAGACCTTTCCATAGCACCTCCACTGCTCTTCTCTCCTTTTCAGACACTATCAACAAAAATCAATAACAATCTCTTCTCCTCTGCTTTATTTCTTGACCTCTCTAAAGCCTTTGATATGGTGAACCATCACCTCCTGCTAGACACTTTGAAATGTCTCTCTCTCGAACCTTTGGCATTGCACTGGTTTGACTCCTACTTGAAAGATAGACAACAAGCAGTCCTCTGGGACAGCCATCTTTCCTCTCTACTTCCAGTCACTATCGGTGTCCCTCAAGGATCCATCTTAGGACCCCTTCTCTTCTCCATATTTATTAATAACCTGTCTACCTCTCTTCCCACCTCCACATGTATTCAATACGCAGACGATTCAACTCTTATCTGTTCAGCTGCTTCCCCAGCCGAACTTCACTCTTCTACCCAACAAGTCTTTACAGCAGTAGAAAAATGGTTCCAAGATATCTGTCTCCTCCTCAATCCTAAAAAAACGAAACTATTACTTTTCTCTCCTACCCTTAAATCCCCCTCTCTCCTTTTCAATTATGTCTGACAATGGCACCATCATTACACCTGACTGTTCCACTAAACTACTAGGCGTCACAATAGATAATCAACTAAACTTTGATTACCACATTGACCTTACCATCAAAGCTGTTAATAAAAAGATTGGTGCTCTTTATAGACTTAAGCCCTTTCTAACAGCATCTACAAGGGTGTCTCTAGCCCAAACTCATCTCATCTCCACACTATTATATGCCTCCCCTTCCTTTATAAACCTTTCAAAATCTAACCTTCAGAAACTTGCCACAGCCTATCATAGCATTGCCAGATTTGCCACAGGCTCCCCATTTCACATCCATCATTGTGTTAACCTCAAAAAACTTGATTGGCTCGAACTCCAAAATCTTATTCTCCTACATCAATTAGTCATCACCTATAAAATCCTCAACTACCCTTCTAATACACCCATACTAAATAACCTTATTGTCCCTTACAGGAATCTTACTTCCCTTCGTTCAGCCAACAAACTACTTGTTGCCACTCTCAAATCACACAACAAAGCTGGTGACTCCTTGTTTACAAACGCCATTGGCTCATACTGGAATAAACTTCCCATAGAACTGACCTCTCTAGGCTCTTCCCAACTTTTCAGGAAACAACTGAGGAACTATTTTATGTCTCACTGGCTTTGCCCCTGCTCAAACCCTGACTGACCTGAACATCCAACCCACTTCTCATTTCTCTCTATTTACTTCTATGCTTGTCCCTATCACTGATGCTTCCACTCTTCTGCAACTATCTACTATCCACTTGGATACTACTTTACCTCTGCAACCTGTTATCCCCTCATATTTACAGGTTGCTCCCAGCTATGCTAATCTGCCTCTTAATATATTGCCCTGGCACAAACCATTATAACAATTGTTATTACTGCAAATACCTAAAGACTCTTATGTAATCTACCACTTTCTTTCTTTTATGGCTGTATTATTCCTACTACAGCGAAGAATTTGCAATTATAAATCATCTCTCTATGTTATAACTATAGCTTTATTAAGTTTGCTAATTATAGTTTCATTTAAGTTTGCTAATTATAGCTGTTGTCATTTGCTTTAGTATCATTACTATACTTCATTAGACTAATTTTCTTATCATGTTTATAATTTTGTATCCCGGTGTACTAGTTTTTATGTTACCTTCTAGTATATAGTGGAGCTTTTCTCCTCGGGCCTCTGCTGAAAATGGACATGTATCCAGCCAGACTAGCCCGGTCAACAAATGTAAAATAAAATAAATAAAAAAATTATATAAATATTTCAGGTTATGTACAAGTGGATAACTGGTTACTTTTGTCATCAGAAATTAGGTATGGGAGGGACAGTAAGCACAAGGCATTATCAAATAAATCTAACAATATTTAGAGAAAGAAAAGAAAGGAATAAGACATTTCATGCTGGATTTTCTCTTTGTGAATATTTTTCTGGAAGGAAGTGTGTGAATATGGAAAACATGCAACTTGACCAGTGAGCTACAAGCTTTCAGTCTTTGCACATGGCAAAGATGGTGAAAGAAAGTATGGCTAGTGATAATGGCTGAAATAAAATAAGTCAAACACATATGATAATTCCATTTTTACTTATATCACAGAAGTTAAATTATTAAACAAACTGGTGTTTTAACAAGGATTAATTATACGCACATAGGTAGGTACTAGGCTATCGGCCCAAGGGCCTACGTAAGCCTAGCCAACAAGGTTCCCTGGCTTACGCCACCCAAGAAAGTTATTTTCCTGTGCCACTGTCAAGCAAAGACACAGAAGTGATCCCCGGGGTGTATTTTTTATTTCCCATCCACTCATCAAAATTTTTCTTATAGAATGTTAATGAAGAACTTTGCTTGACATAGATGGGTAGCCTGTTCCAGAGTATGGGAAGTCTCTGGAACAGGAATCTATCCCTCCAGCATGTCCTGTTTATTGTGGTGACAAGGTTTAGTTCCCTACAGCATGTAGCTCAGAGGGATTTAGATTTCTTTAAGTGTAGCATGTCCAACAGCTCTGGATTCGACATAGCTTTATATGTTAGGCAGAGATCATGCTACGGAGTAAAGCTGAAGTTTTTTGAGACGGTCAGTGTAGGGCATTTGTTTCAAGCCAGTAATCCTCTTTGTGAGGTACTTCTGTGGCCTTTTCAGCTGCTGCAGATGTCTTGTGAGGTACATTCCAAAAGGGGCGTTGTACTCTATAATGGGTCTAATGAGTGTCAAGTAGAGGGGAACAATGACCTCTTTTTTCCTGGATGAGAATCCTTTTATGATGAGGTGTGCCACATAGAAGGACTTCCTGACTACTGTGGTGATGTGACTATCAAAGGAGAGACTACTGTTCACCTGGGTCCCAAGGTCTCTTATCACACATTTGGTGTTAAGTAGATTGCTGCCTACGTGGTAGTTTATGGGTACAGAGTTTTTACCAAAGGGGAAGACACTGCACTTTTTGGCACTGAGCTTGAGGTCATGGCTCTGGCATCTGTCTCAGCGAGGCCCTTCTGTAGGATGTCCACATCATTTAGAGACTTGACTATGGCTCCTAGTTTGCAGTCATCTGTAAACTTTGTTAGCCAGAGGCCTTCTGTGTTAGCCTGTACTTCAAAGAAGTAGATACCAAACAGGAGAGGTCCCAGGACTGAATCCTGTGGTACTCCACTTGTCACTGGTTTGAGGTCAGACAACGTTTACAGTGTGGGTTCTGTCAGTGAGCCAGTTGGCAACCCATCTTGTGACGTAGGGATTTATACCTAGTTTAGTGAGTTTAGCTATAATTCCAGAATGGTGGATGGTGTTGAAAGCCTTGGCGAGGTCAAGGTAGGCTCTGTGAACCACCTTATCCTCATCTACGGCTTTGGTGACTGCCTCAAAGAAGTCAATCAGGTTCAGGAGGCATGATCTGCATTTCACAAACTGAACTGGGTGGGATCCAGAGTTTGGAGGTTACCAATGTCTTTGTTTATGAGTTCCATGATGATACATTCCATGGCCTTGCAGGCCAGGCTCATCAGGCTAACAGGGCGACAGTTCCCGGGATCAGTGGTGGCTCCCCCTTTGTGGAGTGGGATAATTGTTGCTGTGTGCCATTCAGTGGGCACAAAGCCTGATGCGAGGCTATTATTGAACATGGTGCTTAGGTGCCAGTTCGTTCTGAAGTTCATGTAAAAGACAGCCTGGTATGTTGTCTGGTCCCATGGATGCTGTGTTTTTGGCTTTAGAGAGTGCAGCTTTTACCTGCACAGTTGTGATTACAGGGACTCTGTATTCTTCCTGTATAGATATGGGCCCTTTAGGGGGTGAGGTGGGGGTAAAGTTAGCACTGAACCTACCTGCCAGGATGTTGGTTAATATCAGTTGGTTCAGTAATGTTCGTGCTGTTGTGCTGTAACTCAGAGCAGATCTGGGTGTTGCCATCGAGATTCCTGACATAGCTATAGAATGCTTTGTGGTTGTCCTTAGAATTAGTGGCAATTTTGTTTTCATAGCTAGCTTTGGAGGATCTTATAAGGGATCTCAGCTTCTTACTGAGGCTGACCAGGGAGCTCCTCCACTCATGGGATTTTACTCTGTTTTGCAACAGTTTCTTCCTTCTGTTGTACAGTTTGTTTATGGCAGGGGACCACCAGATTGGCTTCCTTTTTTTGGAGGACTGCATCTTGGTTCTGTTTGGAATAGCACGATCCATGCACTCGTGTAAGTGCTTATAGAGTGCATTTGTGTAGGATTCAGCAGTTGTAACTGTATTGTCCATCTGGCATGGGTGTCATGAATTTCACCACTTCTGTCTTAAGAAGCATGAAGTTGGCTTTGGAGAAATTTTTTACCATGGTTTCCTTAATGGGGGGGTGGCGGCGGGATGTAGATATCAAGGGTGATTAGCTTATGGTCGGATGGGACCAACGAGGAGTTGACTTCAGGTGTGAAACACCGGTCACTCATGTTGGTAATGACTAGGTCTAGGATATTGTTGCCCCTGGTGGGGGTATGGATAAGTTGATCCAGGGCATTGGATTTTATGAATTCCAAAGCGTTGAGCTAAGGAGTTGGTACACAAGTAGTTTTCCCAGTTAATGGTGGGGTAGTTGAAGTCGCCCATTATTAAGGTGTTTGGCTGAACCCTAATATTTTCCAGTACATCAAGAAAAGAGGAGTGGGAATCCTAAGGCATGGTGGGGGATCTGTAGCAAGCTACAAATTGGATTTCAGTTTTGCCCAGAGTTAGTTGCACTTGGATAACCTTGGATGCATTAAGCTGAGCAACTAGCCTGGAGGTGTGAATGTCCTTAATGAATATGGACACACCTCCGCCTTTGGTGTTTCGGTCCAGGTTACATGGCCGAAAAGTGTGGTATATGAGTTATAGCCTTGTAGTGCAGGGGTGCTCTCTGGAGCCTTGAACCAGGTCTCAGTCACTGCACAGATATCGGTGTTCTCCATTTTAAGGAGTGCCTCGAGTGAGTGCATTTTGAGATTTAGACTTCTAGCATTGAGTAGCATTACCCTCAGTTTTTGCTTGCCTGTTCCTGTTATGGTGGAGAATTTGTCATTTGAACCTTGCCTAAAAAAGGCACTATAGGAGCGGCAAGAGCCTTAGCCATTATCCGGAATCCCAGGGGCGACAGGTGCAGGTCATCTCTGGCAAAGCATCATGGTATGTCGACCATGTCATCCCAAGCAGACAGATACTGGATCCCTTTAGACTGACTTAAGACTGCTGCCTTGGATCCACTCTATGTTGGTATAGAGGCATGCTGCAACATTTCACCTAAAATAAATACAGTGGGTATGGGTATCACAGAATGAATGAATGTAAAACAGAAAATAAGAGCTGCAGAATGAAACTTTGTCAAAAGAATGTAGTAAAAGCAGAAATAAGGAAAATATAACAACTGAGAACTGCTAATATGTCATGCAATAAAATATGTGTTGAAGGGTCATTTAGAGTTTACTTCTAAGCAATAAATTGATATCTTGAGTAGACTACACAATTTGAATAAAAGAATGCAAAAATAAAGTGAAGTGAAGGAGTATTATATAAGCAGATGTCTGCATAACAATAAGGAAAAAAGAGTAGTTACAGTCTAGCTAGATTAACAGTTACTAAATATATTTATTCCTCTGCAAGGCTACTCTTGTAATATTTTGTATTTTTGTAGTGTACCCTGTACAGGTCAGGGCTGAAAACGTATGCTGTGGGAGGGCATTCAGAAAAGTCAAGTGTTGTACAAAGTACTATTTAATACTACTGCATGTTTTCAAAATGTCCCTACCTTCAAGGAATGTGGGCAGATACCCCTATGAATTAAATGATCTTGCACTTGAGTGCAACAACATTCAGTTTAGAAGCAGATGCTTACATTGGGTGGGACGAAGGGTTAGAGCCCTGGCACAAGCTGACAGTGGGCAATCTTGGTATTAGTGCAGTATCGGGTACGAAAATTAAATTGTTGTCGAGTGAAGCTCCTGCTTCAGTGCTTTGTATGTGGCATTAGCTGTAGAAAATACTTTTTTTCTTCTTCAATATTGAGTTGAGGGGCACTGAACAGGAAAAGAACTGAGCAACAAGCGTTTTTTTTCCTTAACTTAAGGAGTGCCAGACTGGGGAACAGTATCAGGTACTAGATGAGCCAACTACAGCTGCTTCGAAGCATATCTTTCATACTCAAAAACATACAATCATGTTAAGCAGTGCTTTGCACAGTTCTAATTCTTTCTGCACATCCCCCTTTCCACTTAATTTCAATAAATAAATAAATATATATATAAAATGAATATGTTGCAGTGTATAAATAAGAATAATGTAAATTTGGAGTGCATACCAGAATGAGTTGTCAAATGAGACAGTATCAATGTGATGTGTTTTTTTTTTTTTGCTGTAATGAGAAATGCTTTAAAAACATATTTTGTCATCATTAGTTGCCACATGGTGCACACATACTGTAATATTCAGCTCTGGTAGTAACATTTGCAGTGGAAGACTTTCCAAGGTAGCCACACACTGATCGACAGCTTAACTTTAGCTCTTCCAGTATGAAAAATGAAACAAACAATAGGGCTACAAATTCTGTCATTTTTAGTAAATTCAACTACTGGCTAATAAGTCCACTACCAGGATGCCAGTGAAGAAGAAACTAACAGAGCCTGAAAGAAAATTAACTGGAAAAGGTGAAGAGAAAACACTGACTGAGAAGAATCCTGCAATTGCTCAGCAAAAAATCAGTTCAAGCTCGAGGTTTGCTGCAAGACACGGTTTCAAGAAATCTAGAAGAAAAAATAAGTCAAATGTGCTCACAGCTGATTAAAATAAATTAAACACTGGCGGAGTATATCAACTCAAATAACAAAAGGCTGGAAAAATGGAAGACGCTTTAAACAGATATACAGATGAGCTGACAAAACTGCAACAATCAGAGGACAAAATGGAGAAAAGTTTGGTTGAGTATTACACATCTCAAGAAGAGATGCTTAAAAAAATGGAAGAATTAGAGGACAGAGCATGTAGGGAAAATATGAGATTTTCTACTGTTACAGAAAACTAGAAGGAACAGACTGTACTAATTTTAGGAAAACACAAATAAGTAACTAGACTGGCATTCCACAACAAGAACGGTTAACTGAAAGATCATAGTTGTGTGTATGCTTCAAATATGGCCATGAGAAAGCAGCCAAGATCTGTACTAGTAAAGATGTAAACCTACCAGCAAAGTGATCCTGACAAAACTGTGGCAAAAGGACAAAGTACTAAAAGTTGGAGACAGTACAGTGTTTGTGGAAAATAATTATTCACTGTACGAAAAGCAGAAGGGAAACAAATTTATTCCAGTAATCAGGGAATGTTAAGAGTCATTTGTAATATACTGAGAAGTATAAATAAAGAACTTGTACTGAGCAGGAGTGAAAGTGAGGAAATGACAAAAAATGATAATCCCAAATGTAAAATCCACGTATTTATTGCAGACAGAAATAAACGGATAAGCGCTTTCACTGTATTAGCTTCTTCAGATCCATGAAACAAACACCTAATGCAAACTTATTATATATTGAAAGCACACAGATACAATTAAACAATTAACCTATCAAAAAGTTGATCCAATACGAAATTCTATTTAAAGGCGTAACATATTGCAAAAAACTGGAGATGCACACTGCAGAAGTATAAATGCATAAAACAACTAAAACATATCACAAAATATAATAGATACAAGAGTGAGAGCAAACACCATGAAAATTGCCTTCAAAGTGGATAAAGGCTCTCCAGCATAAAGAAATCCAAATCTGCAATCACCATAAAAAACGATAACCATTTATTGTAAAATGAGGAATAAGCGCTTTCACGTAGTGCAAACTATGCTTCATCAGATACACTCACATAAATTCACTCACTTTTAAACAATGCATTTTGGCGGGCTCATTAATATAATTGTTAATCTACACATCAATTAACCATGGCCATTAATCAACGATGTATTACAGATACTCATTTCAGCTCATTACATAAAACGGCATTGGCTCATGTTTACTTTCTCTAGACACCGCTATGGCCCAAAGTAGCACATCGTGAATATTTAAAAACAAATATTTCACATTACTTAACGACTTAGCACATCAACAATCCCATAAAATTTTTAGTCAGCATTCATATACAATAAATGAACATAAACACAACACACTCATATATGTTAAAATGTTCCGACTAAGAAAACACAAAATCTAACGTATTTAAACATTATATCTTACAGACTTACAGACTTACTTCAAACTTACTTCAAAATGAAACCTTCCATATCACAAAATATGTATGTAAATATACATAGAAAAAATCCCATATGTTAAAAAACATGAAAACTCTGAGGCATAAGGACATAACATAGGCATACTCATATTAAAAATAAATACACATATAATCACTTCACATGCCGGCGCTGCCTCAGCCTAGGTTTAATAGATGCCCTTTCATTTAAACCTAATCCCCTATCAGCCCTCAATAGTGTTATCCAATCACTCTCTTTTCCTTCGGTGTATGTCCTAATATCACCGCCCCTCTGAGTTGGGGTGATAACTTCTAACACTCTAAACAGAAACTTATGGTCATGACCATGCATGACCACATGTTTAGCTAAAGCATAATGCAGCGTGCCTTTCCTGATGTGATAGTTGTGCTCCCTCATCCTGTCTCTAAGTGGGCGGTTGGTCTTACCCACGTAGAAAGAGGAACACAGCTGACACACTGCTAAGTAAACAACATGTACGGTCATACAATTCGCCTCCACTTTAGTATAGAAAACTCTTCGTAAATCAGGATGAAAAAACTCCACACTGCTGTCTATAAAAGAGCAAAAATTACAATGACCACAAGATCTAGAACATCCTGCCTTCATAAGATGTTTACCCGGTCTGGGATAGCACAACATCCTTTTCAAATTGTTCTTATTCCTAAAAAGGAAACGTGGAGCTTCACCTACAATCTGCCTAAGGTCATCATCGACCCGCAGGACTCCCCAGAACTTACTAACTATCTCCTTAATTTCAAATTGATCAGACGAAAAAGTAGTAGAAAACTTAACACAGTGATCAATCTTTCTATCCCCAGTGGCACTGGGATAAGTAGGTCCAAAATAAGGGCTGGCTACAGTTAAACGTAGATTGTGTACTTCATCTAGATGTTGATTGACCTCATTCACATTATACCCCCTTTCTATCAACCTCCTAGTCAAGCTGTCTAATTCATCAGTGAACCCTATATCCATAGGGTTTAACCTGGAGGCCCTAATTGCCTGTCCTCTCATAATATTCCTGAATATGAAAGGTGGATGCATGCTTGTTCTCATAAGTAACGAATTACAGTGACAGGCCTTGCAAAATACCCCTGTATTAATGATGTCATTAGGTAACCTTGCAACAAACAAATCCAAAAACTCAATTCTATGCTCAGAGAAATGCATGGTAAACTTGAGGAAAGTAGTTAAATTATTCATCATCGTAAACATAGATTGTAATTGTGCTAATGTCCCTTTCCATAAAACAAAAAGGTCATCCACAAATCGCCGATAAAATATTACATGCTCCATAAACAATGTTTTACTAAACAGCACATGTTCCTCCCAATGGGCTAAAAATATGTTGGCATAGCTGTTTGCACAAGGTGTGCCCATAGCTATGCCATCACACTGCCTGTAAATAACATCTTTGAACATAAATAAATTATTTTCAAGGACTAATTCTAAAAAGTGTGTTATCAAGTCAATCTTAACATCTGAGTAGCCACTATGTTCCCTTAAATATTCTGAGACATAAGTAAGTCCTATTCCATTCAGTATAACTGTGAAAAGTGACTGCACATCAAAGGTTACAAATATACAGTCAGCAACCGTTCCTTGTTGTTTAATACATTCATAGAGGTCAATTAAGAACTGCTTTGAGTCTCGTAGAACAAAGGTATTGTTATTCAGAACCTGCCTCAAATGCTTTTCTATGAAGACAGATAGATGCTCTGTTACCCACCCACGACCAGAGACAATTGGTCTCATGGGTGGATCTTTAGGGTCTTTATGTATCTTGGGTAGCCCATGTATCACAGGGATAACAGGTGCCGGGATACAAAGATACTCACATAATTCCTTCCCTATTAAGTTGCTCTTAAAAATATCCAAGAGTGTAAAGCCAACATACCTAATAGTGTCATTGACATCATCTACTGTAATCACTTCATAGAACTTATCACGCAGCATCATTTCCATGGTAGCATTATAATGCAAAATATCCATGACGACGATCCTGCCTCCCTTATCTGCTGGCCTTATAATGATGGTGGAATCATCTTGCAATTTCTTTTAGCTTAACCTCTCCTTAGAAGTAAGGTTATCAGACCTCATGGATCTCCTATCTCTCCTACTGTTATAAAAGCTTTATAGTTCATCTTCCGTCAACTTTAAAAAAAGCTTCTACCATAGGGTGATTGGTGGGCACAAACTCACTCAGATTCTTAAAAGTGAACTCCCTATTATCTACTGATACATCACTGGGACCCTTAAATAAATATTTTAACATAACATTTCTACAGAACAATCTAAGATCTGTAACTGTATCCGTCAACCTACTCTGTGTCTTTGGAATAAAATTCAACCCTTTACTCAGCAGTCTAATATCATCAATACTAAGTATGACTTGAGATATATTGTGAACTAATGTTTGTTGGTCTACATCTTTTTCAAAGTCTGATGAGATAAAGGTTCCCCTGACAACTTCCTTTTCTGTCTGCCGCGACTCATGGAGCGTGACCTCCGTGGGCCCTTCTCCAGGCGTGTAGGCAGAGGAAATGACAAATCAGGGCTAATATTACTACTTAAGTCCACCTGTTCTGTCCTTATCTTTGGTCTAACCACAACTTCAGATTTGCTAGCCAAAGATGTGGGTTTGTCCCTGTTAATGCGCACTTCAGGATATAGATTAGTGCCTGGCTGCATACTGGGGTGCATAATATGTATAACATTACTGGAATCATTAAAATAATGCACAAAAGCTTCATTGACAAGTGACTGTCCACTGATCAGAGGACCACCCACAGCTTTCCCTGTAGTGTTATCTATACAAGTTTCAGACCTACGAAGCTCTGTACTAACAACATTATCACATTTAGTCACAATACCAACATTATCACATTTAGTCGCAGTACCAGCAACTTCAGTTTCCAAGGTCCTAGTATTAACATCACTGTTCATGTTATTATTGTCCTTAATAGCAGGGTCATGCTCACATCTGTCCAAGCCAAGCCTCCTATTTGTATAAACAGTAGAAGAAGAAGTAGTAGTATTATTAGTATTTCTGGGCCACATGAACACGTGGCCCAGTTTAAAATCGGTAATGTCTCTAGTAGCCTTATGCTTTTTAGAGCTAGGGTACAGGATCTGAATTGCCTAGACATAGTAAGGCCTTGTTAAATTTAATTCTGGTGGCTGCCAAAAAAGCAATTACTAGAAAATGGAAATCAAACTCTAAACAAACTATACTTGAAGTAGTGAATATTGTAACAGAGATAAAAGAACAGGATATGGGATCTTTGGAAAAGGATAAGGGTAAATTACAAAGAAGAAAATGGAATTTGTGGGAACAATAAATGCAGAAAATGTTTAGAGGAGGAATGAGGCTTAACACAAGGCAGGATTTCAACAATTTATGTAATGTTGCTTTGATTATATTATACAAAACAATATATGTGATGTGCAATGTATGTGAAAGTGAATACGTTAAAATGGTTTGATTACTCTTCTGTAAATATATTGTTGCCTATGTCACAAGTGATAAGTCAACAGAAGTGTTTAAAAAATTGCAATGTACGAGCAAGAAGCGGTCATTAGGGCTAAAAGTCAGATTTTGGGCAATATGATAGACATTTTAATTTTGAGTGCTATATAAATGACAAGATAGCTAGGCAAGCTGATGAAGTAATTCAGAACTTCTGTTAAAGATACTCTGTGAAGAAACCAGCTTAATATATATTATTTAAAGATGCAATTGCTTATGCTGGGAAAACTTGATTAATTTCATATAACTAGTGTCTGCACTGGACATGGCTGTGGGAATCAAACTGTTTTGCAGTCTGGCCTGGTATTGAGGTAATGGATCCTCATCCAAGGCATAATGAAGTTGAGATACATTACCTTATTTTCCTCATATCATATTATATTATACTATATTACATTATATTATATTATAATATTCAGGAATATTTGACTGGGTGCAGTTCAAATAATGTGTACATATTTATTTGCAGTGGGAGAGATGGTATTTTTATTTAAGTTTTCAATATTGTGCCACACTAGAAAATTTAAGGGCTCATTATGAAACTCACTGTAATAGTACACTGTACACTGAAATGCTTCATGCTTCTTAAGACAGAAGTGGTGAACTTCAGGACACCCATGTAGATGGACAATACAGTTACAACTGCTGAATCCTACACAAATGCACTTTATAAGCACTTACAAAAGTCCATGGATCGTGCTATCCCAAATAGAACCAAGACACTATTCTCCAGAAAAATGAAGCCAATGTGGTGGTCCCCTGCCATAAACAAACTGTACAGCAGAAGGAAGAAACTGTTGCAAAAGAGAGTAAAATCCCATGAGTGGAGGAGCTCTCTGTTCAGCCTCAGTAAGAAGCTGAGATCCCTTATAAGATCCTCCAAAGCTAGCTATGAAAACAAAATCACCACTAATTCTAAGGATAACCACAAAGCATTCTATAGCTATGTCAAGAATCTCCCCAGATTTGCTCGGAGTTACAGCACAACGGCACAAAAATTACAGAACCAACTGATATTGCCAACATCCTGGCAGATAGGTTCAGTGCTAACTTTACCCACCCCTCACCCCCTAAAAGGCCCATATCTATACAGGAAGAATGCAGAGTCCCTGTAATCACAACTACTCAGGTAAAAGCTGCACTCTCTAAAGCCAAAAACACAGCATCCATGGGACCGGACAACATCCCATGCTGTGTTTTACATGAACTTCAGAACGAACTGGCTCCTCACATAAGCACCATGTTCAATAATAGCTTCGCATCAGACTTTGTGCCCACTGAATGGCGCACAACAACAGTTATCCCACTCCACAAAGGAGGAGCCACCACTGATCCTGGGAACTATCGCCCTATTAGCCTGACGAGCCTGGTCTGCAAGGCCATGGAGCGTATCATCATGGAACTCATAAACAAAGACATTGGTAACCTCCAAACTCTGGATCCCACCCAGTTCGGGTTTGTGAAATGCAGATCATGCCTCCTGAACCTGATCGACTTCTTTGAGGCAGTCACCAAAGCCGTAGATGAAGATAAGGTGGTTCACACAGCCTATCTTGACCTTGCCAAGGCTTTCAACACCATCCCCTATTCTGGAATTATAGCTAATCTCACTAAACTAGGTATAAATCCCTACGTCACAAGATGGGTTGCCAACTGGCTCACTGACAGAACCCACACTGTAAAAGTTGCAGACTCCAAATTTGACCTCAAAGCAGTGATAAGTGGAGTACCACAGGATTCCGTCCTGGGACTTCTCCTGTTTGGCATCTGATTCTATGAAGAACAAGCTAACACAGAAGGCCTCTGGCTAATGAAGTTTGCAGATGACTGCAAACTAGGAGCCATAGTCAAGTCCCCAAATGATGTGGACATCCCAGAGAAGGGCCTCGCTGAGACAGATGCCTGGTGTCAGAGCCATGGCCTCAAGCTCAATGCCAAAAAGTGCAGTGTCATCCCCTTTGGTAAAAACTCTGTACCCATGAATTACCAACATAGGCAGCAATCTACTTAACACCAAATGTGTGATAAGAGACCTTGGGACCCAGGTGTAATCTCTCCTTTGATAGGCACATCGCCACATTAGTCTGGAAGTCTTTCTACATGGCACACCTCATCATAAAAGGGTTCTCATCCAGGAAAAAAGAGGTCATTGTTCTCCTCTACTCGACACTCATTAGACCCATTATAGAGTACAATGCCCCTTTTGGAATGTATGTCACAACACATCTGCAGCAGTTGGAAAGGCCACAGAAGTACCTCACAAAGAGGATTACTGGCCTCAAACAAATGCTCTACACTGACCGCCTCAAAACACTTCAGCTTTACTCAGTAGCATATTGCCTCACTCAGTAGCATATTGCCTACTCTGAGGTGATCTCTGCCTAACATATAAAGCTATGTCAAACCCAGAGCTGTTGGACATGCTACACCAAAAGAAATCACAATCCCTCTGAGCTACACACTCTAGGGACCTAAACCTTGTCACCACAATAAACAGGACATGCTGGAGGGACAGATTCCTGTCCCAGAGACTTCCCATACTCTGAAACAGGCTACCCATCTATGTCAAGCAAAGTTCTTCATTAGCACTCTTCAAGAAAAATCTTGATGAGTGGATTGGAAATAGGAAATACACCCCGGGGATCACTTTTGCATCTCTGCTCAACAGTGGCACAGGAAAATAACTTTCTTGGGTGGCGTATGCCAGGGAACCTTGTTGGCTAGGCTTACGAAGGCCCTTGGGCTGATAGCCTAGTACCTACCTATGAACCTATGAAATATTTTTTAGTGTTTCTCAACTCAAATGTGGTAAAAAAGACAACACCTGGAATTCACAGATAAGCACTTTGCAGTTATACAGTGACAAATTTCAAGGATCCCATAGCACAACACAGGCCATAACTGCTTAAATATGAATCAGGGCTTGCATAGTGCTAGCAGGTGGCAAAAAAAGAGTACGCAGGAAATTAGTGGACTCATGTTTTTGGAACAAGTGGCATTAAGCATGCTCAGTGGAGTAGTTGTTCTGTCAAATTCAAACTGTGTATAAATGGAATGGCTGACATCATAAAAGCATGCACGAGACTATGCACACTTGTATGTACAACAAAGTGCCTCATCACTGCTACATGTGCAGTGGCAGGCAATTCAAGAACAGCCATCTCAGCTCATCATAAAATGGGTAGGAAAGAGGCAGGTAGGAAAATAAGAAAAGGAGGAACAGCAAGCAAAGGAAAACACACAATCACAACACTTAACTGGAAGTGGGAAGAAGGTAACATTTTATTTTGTTGGAAAGGCTCCCATTTTTGATATATAATGAGGAGTGTATCTGGGAAAGGTTGTGACAGGAACAGAGGGATAAGAGAAGGTTGCAGGGACACACAGACAAACACAAAATGCAGACACAGACAGAGTTGGTATTGACAGAAGAAGTAGACAACAGTGACTGGACACTAAGAAGGGGAAAAGTGGATAACAAACAAAGCATGTGAAGTGCAAACAATGTGGTGTAAAACATGGATAGGGGATAGGGCAAGGTACATAGAAGATGTCGCACTGGCCTACAGACCACCCCACAAAGACATCAGTTATCTTCAAGGCCACCACATGTTCACTCTGTGAAGAGTAGATCCTGTCAATTTAATATGGTAAACATCTTTGAAAGGATTACGGAGACTGTAATAGTTGCCATGCAGGGCACATGATGTATCTTGACACCATTCCCATGATGACATTATATAAAAGTTAAATGCTTTAAAAATGTACCCATATTTGGTAATATAGATAGCAAACTGGCTGAAAGACAACCTAAACAGAGTGAATTACAGATGCCTCAAAAGAAAGTATCAAAGTGACCAGCAGTGCCTTTTAGGGTCAGTGCTGAGACCTCTCCTTTTTGGGATTTACTTTGCAGACCTCCAAGCAGACAGCCACGATCTCTGACTACCAATGTTTCCACATGACTGTAAGGTGGGGGTGAAGTGCTGCACTCCTGACTATGCAGTCCTTCGGATGAGATGCTAAACCGAGGACCCATCTGCTTGAGTTGGTGGAAGCTCGGGTGGATGTAAAAGATCCCATTGCACTTATTGAAAATAGTATGGGAAATTACCTGATATCCTGGCCAAATTTCTCTTTATAGTAGAAATATCACCTTGGGTCTCCCCTGAAAAGAGGCCAGCAACCTATTGGGTCAAAAGTGTTAAAAAAGGACAAATATCTATCTATCTAGATATATATATATATATATATATATATATATATATATATATATATATATATATATATATATATATATAAATATATGTCTAAAGACATGCTTCTGGAGCATTTCTCCCCGGGCCTCCGCTGAAAACAGGATCTGTGGAACCTAGTCGGACTTTCCCGGTCAACAAATGTTAAATAAATAAATAAAAATATATGCAGAGAGAGAGAGAGAAAAAAAACAGATAAATAAACTGAAAATATTCACATTGCTTACTAGAAAGGGTGATGTCAGTGGCATCACTCATCATCTTGATAAGCTCATATTAGGCATCAATCATCTATAAAGTGTCATCATAATGACCTAATGGGAGAAATTCCATATGGAAGAAGAACAAGAAACTTTTGCACCCCCCCCAGGGTACTGTGCAGGAGCACCACTGTTCCCCGTGCCTGAAGCAGCCATTATCACTTAGGCAGTTCTGTTCAAAGAGCAAAATGGTATCCCTATTTGCACGACATCACATTTGGACATCACATGACAAATCATAGCACAACAATAAGGCACTATACAGCAGTTATGCAGCACAGACACTCATCACTACAAGCTTCACAAAAGCCATGCATAAGTATATACTACACAGCTTCATAACAGGCAGGAATATGCTGGATAGGGTTACTGGCCCAGCCACATTTTATCAAAAGCACAAATGACTGAAACACATTTCACAGAAAATGACATTATATTCTAAATATACCTCCAAAAGCTTTTATGCAGGGAGCAATCCCCCACATACATATCAACACCACAACCACTGATAAAAGAGAAAGCTCCCAACAGAATGACCCTTGCTGACACACACACACACTTACTGAGATGGAGGTACAACATAACAGTGGGCATTAACAAGGTACAAATACAAATCAGCATTAATTTGCATTGTAATTCCTATGATCCAAAACTACACCAGCAATGATTTACTTATTAATTATGTTTGTTTACCAGGGTAGTACACTGAGCATGACAGACCATTTGTAGGCCCAGCTAGGATGACGAAATTCACAAAAAAGCAATAAATAAAATGGAACAAATTCACAAATATGGAGTAATCATAGAAGGTTGAGAATCTCACACACAATTAAAACAATATGTAAAGATTATTAACAGGGTAGAAAAACAAACGTGGATTCATCTTTAGTAATAAATATGAGAGAGAAGAAGCAGGTGACACAGACGGTCAAAGTAGAAGTGATATAGGTGAGGATAAAGTTAGAAGATGCTTTCTGAAAGTGGGGAGGGAGTAACAGAGTTTATGTGTGAATGGACAAAAACAAGTTTTCATGCACCTGTAATCCTGACAGGTATATTTGGTAACAGTGCAGTTTGGTTTGGGGGGTCAGGAGTGAGGGAATTAAGTGAGAGGGTTTACTGAGCTTGTAGGGGTGATTTTACTATGGAGTTTGACAAGAGGCAGGAAGGCACTTAGTCGAAGTAGTATGAAAAGAAGACACTCCAGGAGTAGCTCAATAATGTAGCTGACTGGTATCCATCTGGCTTTGGAGAAGGTGGGATAGTGGTGTTCCTGGGGGGTGGAAATTAATCATCAGATTTTCTTTTCAATAGACTATAGAGTGGATGATTTTTATATATATATATTTTTAGTGGCTGTGGCTATGATGAGGAGCCTGTACTCTGGTTGAGCAAGGAGGACCCATTTGCTAAATGCAACTCTAGCTAGTATGGAGAGAAAGGGATATATATTCCGTGACCAGTATAAAATAGAACTGATATCTTTCCTGGTATTTTCAACTTGGATTTGAAGTTAAATGACTCGTCTAACCATAAACCTAGCTATTTAAAGGATGTGGTTGCTTCTATTGGGGAACCACTGAGAAACACAATGGTGATATTTTAAGAGTTTTTTTCAGCTTTGGTGGGGTTCCAAATATCATACTTTTGTTTTGAAGGGGTTTAGGAGTAGCTTAGGATGGTTTAGCCAAGAATTAAGGAAATGGAGGTCAGACTGAAGCTGGGTTTGAACAGATGAAGGTGAGGGACTTTATCGAAAGATAACCGTGTCATCAGGGACTGGATTAAAGCTTAACCATGTTGTCTACATAAACAGTGATAGGAGGGTTAGGGAGATCAGATGGTAGTTTGTTAATAAAGATTGAAAACAATACGGAGGCGAGTATGGATCTCCTAGGCACTTCACTGGTAAGGGGTGCTGGAGGTAACAGGGATGAACCTACTTTGATTCTGAACCACCTATTTCTTAAGAAATGTTTTAACCAGGTAACAGTGTTAGGACTAACCTCATTTTCTTGGAGGAAGCTATTTTCAATAAGATCAAAAGCTTTGGTAAGGTCAATGAACAGTGCTCCTGAAAGGCTTCTTTTCTCCATACTGACAAGGACCTCATCTGTAAATGACCTTTGTGTTATGACTGTGCTCCAGGCAGTCCTCAATCCATGCTGCTTAAGAGTTTGGAGGTGCTGCTGTTGGATATAAGTAGACAGTTGGTTGTAGATTAGTTTTTTAAGTATTTTCCCAAGTGCAGGGAGGATGGAGATAGGGTGAAACTGGGAAGCATTTTCTGGCTGAGGCAGTTTGGGAAGGGTATGACAAGAGCAGTATTTCATACATCTGGCATTATGTTTTGAGTTAAGCAGGCATTATTAATATGGAGAAGAAGTGTGATACACAAATTACTGCAGAGTGAAATAAACCAAGAGAGTAGGTTGTCTACAATGCGAGTGCATCTAGGGATATGTTTTCTAGTAGGGGAGAGAGAAAAGGAGGGGGCTAGGTGAGTTGGGTGGAAGAGACAGAGGTTGTGGTACTAGGGATGTGGCTGAATTTGTTGAGAAAGTTAGAGGTTAAAAGTCAGCCTTGAGAGGTCCGGAGAGTGATAAGTGAGGAGGTAGGATCTGTGGTGGGATCTGTGGATTTTCAGCCAATGAGAAGATTTACCTCTTGTCAGCAGTGTTTGATTTGCCTAGCAGAATAAGTTGTTTATATTTAAACAGTTGGCTTAGCTAGGTTATGCAGAGAGGTAAAAGTAGTATAATTTTCTTGTCAGAGGTTTTGTCTCTATGAAAACCACACATTGTCCCTAAATTTGAATAGAGCTTTCAGTTCAGTGTTTAGCCAGGGGATTCTGCTGTATTTGAAAAGGCCCTGCATGAGAAAAAATAATTTGTCTTGACGTTGAAGGAGGGTAGGTGTAAGACCTAAGAGATTGAGTTCTGTAAGCTGGTAATGGGAAACCAGTCAAAAGTTGCAAGTTGTTTTTTTTTAAGTTTTCTGTACTGGTGGTGGACTGTCTCAAGGTAACTAGCCGGGGAGGCTGCAGTTTTGATGACTGGTGGATAATTTAGAGGATTATCCTGGAGCTGCCACTTAATGAGGATGGAAGTACAGATATATTATAAATAATGGGAGGGTTGTCAGTGATTAGAAGATCCAAGAGGGAGTGGTTGTTGGTTCAGAGATGTGGATGGGTAGCACTGTAGATTAAATGCATAAGGTTAATATTGGCTATGAATTTGGGAATGCCACTTCTCAGGGACCTTAGGCAGTTTTGCTTAAAATCACTTAGAATAAAAATAAGTTATGTACTTACCATAACGTTCCATGTGAGTTGTTCATCTCGCCTTCATTCTTACAGATGGGTTGGGAGCCGATCCTCAGCTTCAAGTCGGCCTACTACAAAACTCGAGGTCTTCAAATAGCCCAAGGCCAAGTCCCTATCCCATGATGCACCCAGAGTTACCTCAGATCTTGTTTGTTACGTATAATAATACCATATGTCATTCTATCACTCCATAAGAGGAAAACTATAGAAGGGTTGAGCAAACAGGAAGAGTCCAGTATCTCGGTCTTTGAAAAGCCCAGGAGGGGGTATGAGTGTGGGAAGTAAGAATGAAGGTGAGATGAACAGCTCACATGGAACTTTATGGTAAGTACATAACTTCTTTATGTGAAGGTGTTCTATCTCGCCGTTCATTCTTACAGATGGGTAGCGTCCCAAGCACCATCTATCTCAGGTGGCTCACGAGAGTATATTTTTCAGGATAGTGGATCCAAAGGAGGCCCTATCCTTGGAGGCCCTGTCAACTTTGTAATGAGTGATAAAGGTATGAGGTCTTGACCAAGTGGCTGCTGCACAAATGTTATCAATAGGAAGTATGGCAGTAAAGCAGAGGATGTAGAAACTGCTCTGGTTGAGTGAGCTTTAATTTTGTGTTGTAAGGGCATATTTGGCAGCTGAATAAGCAAATGTGATACAATCGGATAACCACTTAGACAGAGTTGTTTGAGCCACTGGCATACCTTTCCTGGAGTCTGAAAAGGAAACAAAAAGCTGTTCAGATTTCCTAAAATCTTTTGTTCTATCCAAGTAAAATCTGAGTTGTCTGTGGACATCAAGTTTGTGCAGCATGTATTCTAGGTTGTTGGAGTGACTGGGGAAGAAAACTGGCAAATCAATAATCTGATTAAGATTAGTTTCAGTGAAAACTTTAGGCAAAAAGGAGGGATTTGTTCAAAGAGAGACTCTGTCAGCATGGAAAATCAAATAAGGGGGCTTAATGGACAAGGCTTGAAGCTCTGACACTCTGCGGGCAGACGTGATTACCACTAAAAAGATAGCCTTCCATGACAAAAATTTGAGGTCACATGAGGAAGCTGGTTCAAAATGGAGGAAGAATAATGTGGGAAACCATAAAATTTAGATTCCATGGGGAATAGGGAGATTTCACAGGTGGTCTGAGCTAAAAGGTCCCTTTGAGAAAGGCTTTGGATAGTTTGTGTGACATAATGTTCAATCCTTGAAATCCAAGATGAAAATTAGAAATGGCAGCAAGTTGAACACAAACTGTTGCTGCTGCAGCTGCTTTGTTGAAAATCATAGTCAAGAACTCTAAAATGGAGGCCATAGGGGCTTGATAAGGATCAATATTGTTTTGAGAGGCCCAAACAGAATTTTTTTTCCATTTGCTAAGGTATAGCTTCCTCGTAGAGGATTTATGAAAGGATAAGAGAATTTGCTTTATCTCATTGGAAAGGTTATGGAACCTGGCTATGATGGGAACTGGAGCAGCCAAGCTGTCAGCTTCAGGGACCGCAGAGAGGGATGAAGTTCCCCTGATGAGTGCATCAGAAGATCCAGAACTGGGTCCAGAATCCAAGGTTCTGCCAAAAGATAAAGTTGAAGGAAAGAGAACCAAATCTGATGAGGCCAATGAGAGGTTAAAAAATTGATGGTCCTTCCCAGGGTTTTTGCTTTCCGTTGTACCTTGGGTGTCAACTGGATTGGAGAAAAAGCATAGAGGAGACCCGGAGGCTAATCGTGAACGAGTGCTTCCCTTGGGGCTTCTCCCAGAGGGGGAATTAGGGCAAAGTAGCTTCTGCATTTCGTGTTTATGTGACTGGCAAAAAGGTTGCAGCAAGGCTGGCCTGACCTGTGGAATATCCTGCCCACTATTTGTTTCTTGAGGGACCACACGTGGGACAACAAAATTGCTCTGCTCAGCTTGTCTGCTATTCACATTGGATTTCCCCGGGATATGCTTTGCTAACAGAAAGTGCTCTTAGGGCCTCACGACAAAGGGGATATGACCTGGTTCCTCCTTGTTTGTTCAAGTACCAGAAGACTGACATGTTGTATGTCTGAATCACAATCGTAACAAGAGGAAGGGAGTCCTGGAAGTACTGCAACGCCAAAAGTACTGCTCTCATCTTTCATCTCTAGGACACTGATATGCAGGTGTGTCTCTTGATTGGTCCATGTGTCTTTGGCTGTTCTTCCCTGAAAATGCCTCCCCCCCACCCTATCAGGGAAGCGTCCGTGGTCATTGTGGCTGCTGGTGGGGGTAGAACAAAGGGATAACCTATTGTGACATGAAGAGAGGTCAACCACCACTGAAGATCCCTTTTGCAAGAGTTTGTGATCATTATCAGATGAGACAAGGGGAGCTCTTGGTAAGACCATTGAGTGAACAGCAGCAACTGCAGTATCCACATGTGCATGCGACCCAGCAGTATGGCCAGAATTGCAGCTGCCATCATACCTAACAATTTTAGAACTTCTGATGCTGGAGCCTTGTTTTTGGATATCAGATTGCAGACCTGCTGATGGAGTAGTAAAACTCTTTCTAGTGGAAGTCTCAGCATGGTGGTGGTGGTGTCCCGTTCTACTCCAATAAAAACGGTATGTTGCAATGGTGACAAGGCAGATTTTTCTGAGTTTATTGTAATGCCCAGCTGGCTGCAGAGTGACAGAGTGGAGTCTCTGGCTTGAATGAGTTGATGCCTGGTGGTGGCGGTGAGGAGCCAATCATCTAGGTACGGAAACACCTGGAATCCCAAACATCTCAGGTGAGCCCTGACCATTGCCATACATTTGGTGAACACTCTGGGGGCTGTAGTGAGACCAAAGGGCAGGGCTCAAAACTGGTAATGACTGGCTCCCAGCCGGAAGCGCAGATAATCCCTGGATGGTCTGGCCATTTTTATGTGGTAGTACGCATCCTGGAGATCTATCGAGCACATCCAATTGTCTTTCCCTAAAAAGGGAAGTATCGACAGAAGCGTGACCATCCGAAACTTCTCTTTCTTGACAGATTTGTTTAGCCTGATGAGGTCCAATATAGGTCTCCAGTCCCCTGTCTTTTTTTGAACTAAAAAGAATCTTGAGTAAGTTCTGGATCCTGCCTGGTCTGCTGGGACTGGTTGGATGACTCTTTTTCTTAGCAACATTTGGACCTCTACTGTTACTTGTTCCCTGTAACTGCGTGGAACGTCCAGGATTTTCCTTGTCGGTGGAGACGGTATGGTGAAAGGAATGAAGTATCCTCTGGAAATTATACTTTGTACCCAGTTGTCGTTTGTTATTTAAGAGCCAGGCGTCTGGATACAAAGATAAGCAACCTCCGACTGCCTCCAGAGTAGGACAGTCGGGCTTCCTTTCAGGAGCACTGGTAGGGCTTCCCATAGAAGTGATCTATGTCGCCCTGGTTTTGCAGACCCCCTCTGCCGCAAGGGCGGTGTCTTCCATTATTGCCCCCTCCTCTGCCCCTGGAGGTGGGTTCACCACGTGTGTCCTGAAAGGCTCCTTGGGCTTTTTGGAACCACATTTTCCTTCCCCTTTGACCCTTGGGGTAGGGTCAGGTAGGGGTGGAAAAACAGACTCTGATGGCAGACAGTCTTTCCTTCCTGCTCACAACTGGTCAAAGTTTCCTTAACATTGGGCCTGAAAAGGGATGAGCCATCAAAAGGGGTATTTACAAAGGAAGACTTGAAGGGCTCTGTGAAGGAACACAAGCACATCCAGGAGTGTCTCCTAAGAGCAATTCCTGTACCCACTGCCCTGCTCATACCTTCAGCTGCATACAAAATGAGGCGCATGGATGAGTTAACAATGGAGTTGAGGGTAGCAAGCTAGGAGGCAACTTTGTCTGAAGCTCCTGCAGCTACTGTATCCTGAAAAGTATCTCCCAGCTCTTTAAGGAGATCTCTTTGCAGTCTCGTGAAGTGGGTTAGATAGTTGAGCGAATGCAGTGCAAAAGTCGCTGAACTGTAAGTGCACTTCCCATATCTATGCATGATCCTGGAATCTCTGTTAGGAGGATGGATAGAAGAAGAAATTTCTGAAATTTCCTTTCTGGTGGCTGCCGCCACCACCATCATGGCATCAACTGCCACATCCTTGGTCAGAAAGGATTTGTCTTGGGGAGCAGAGATAAATTTATTAGGCCTCCTAGGGACAGGCTCCATGGTGTCCGGAGACTCCCACGCCCTTCGTGAGACCAGCTGCATAAGCTCATCAAAGGGTGGAGACACCCAACAGGTGGAGAGCTGAGACCTGAAAGCCTTCAGGAGAACCGACTCGTCTTCAGTAGGGTTGATGAACTGGCAGTCACCCCTCTACCTATGGATTTCTAGTATCTCAGCAAATAAGATATCCTCAGAGAGGGACTGTGGAGACCCTTCCGATTCATCCAAGTCAATATCAGATGTCAGTGACTCCTGTGGGGAGTCTAGATGCTTCCTCTTACAAACTCTCTTCCTGGGAACCTCATCAGTGGGAGCTTCTGGTGAGGTCTCAGAAGAGCATGGGCCACCCAATGAGGCTTCCTGAGGCTCTGGGTATCTACACTTGGCAAGGATGTGTGGAGCAGAAGCACACGCAGGCACTATGGGGAGGAAGAAGCCGGACCTGTGGTCGAAGATGTCTTAGGAGACATGACTCTCCTCATGGCTTCAAAGGCACCTCTGCTCCACTGCAAAAGGACTGACGTATCCAAGGAAACTGTCAATACCCCTGGCACTGGGACAGTGGGCTCCAAGCCAGAGGTAGGAGCCGAGCTCATCCGAGCCGAAGCCCCAAGAGGCAGAGTCGGATCCAACAAGTTAGTCCAACTATCCTCCTCGGACCCGACTAGAGAGTGTTGCTCCCCAGATTCCTTGATCGGTGCCGAGGACATCAGACTAAACAGAACTGAAGACACTGGAGTAGGTGTCAGCTCCAAACTCTCCACGATCAACATGTCAGACTCCTCTGGCTCCGAAGGACTGGTATGGCTCAAAGGAGGAACAGTAGTAGCTGGCAAAAGGGTCTTCGGGTCCAAAGTCGCTTGGGTCAGAGCCGATAAGAATTTAGCAAAGGCCGGTGCCTGTAAGAGCTTCTGCACCACATGATCCATATCCAAATTGGAAAGGCTGATCGAAGACTGAGATGAGTGGATAGAGAGTGGTACCGACTGTAACAGAGGAGACTTAGGTACTTCGGATACCGGTTCCAGGACTGGGGACCAGCTCCGAAAAGATAAGATGGTCGGCTCCAATGTCTGTGGAGCCGATGTCGAAGACTTTTTGGATTTTTTACTCTCAGAAGTCTTGGAAGACTTTGAGGACTTACTGAATCCATCTTGGCCGCTCAAAGCTTCCTGGAAAGAGGGTTTCAGCAAACCTCCCAATCAACTTCCTCTTTCTCTCCTGGAGAACCCTGGAAGAGAAAGAATGAAATATGCAGCAGCTATTTTGTAGATGTAATGCTCCTAAACAATGCACACAGTTAACATGACTGTCAGTGACAGACATTTTCTGGCCACATTTGAGGCATTTTTTAAATCCTGACTTAGGGTATTGGCCTTGGTCAGCCATACTGTACAAACCACAGTATCAAAAAAGATTACTGTCAAACTGTACACACTCAAATAAATTTAAACAGTAACAACAATCAAAATGCCCTTTGAAATATGCAAGCTAAAAGTCACACACACACACACACACACACACACAAGTATTTATCTAAACAAAGATAAAGTATCAAGCTGTGACAGAAATCACTGTCTGAATGGACACAATACTAACTGCTAAGCACATTCTAACTTTATTAATAAAGATAGCTGCTATTTGAAAACATAAGGTTTTACTGGCCTGAGCTAGTGAGAACCTCCGATCTATCAGATCTGAGGTAACTCTAGGTGCATCATGGGATAGGGACTTGGCCTCGAGCTATTTGAAGACCTCGAGCTTTGTCTAGGCCGACTCGGAGATGAGGATTGGCTCCGCACCCATCTGTAAGAATGAACATCGAGATAGAACAACTTCACATCAATAGTTAGTACCCCTATGCCTTTATACTTATCCATCCAAGTAGTGGAAGTGACAGGAGTTGTGCTATTCACTGTGCACATTTTACGCTAATCATGTGAATAGATTTTTGGCTGGAAGTACCTACTTTGAAGAGCTTTTGTTCAGATGCTCAATGTTTCCATGTTGAGAATTATGCAGTTAACTGAAGCTTATATAGGCTGTGATGTGACTGAGTATTTATGTGTGTTAGTAAGTGACTGGTATTGTGGTTTATAATTTCCCTCTCTCTCTGTGTCTGCTTTTGCTCTACTATGGAATGTAACATATGCTTAATCTGTAGCTATAGTTGGTATCTATTAGTTTGTCAAGTCTGTATTTCATTTTATATTTCTTTATTCTAATTACTATATTATACAATGTTACACATTTAATCTGTAACTAAATCATTTTGTTTCTGATTTTCCATTTACTTTCTGTATGTAGCAAGGTCACGATTGAAAAATAGCTTTAGTGGTCCAGTTTACTTACCTATACAAATAAATTATTAAAAAAAGGTTAATATAATTGTATACATTTTATTATAATTGTTTTCTATATTTGCTAAATGAGTAATCCTAATGAAACAAATGTTCCTCTTCAGGAGTCACCCAGGACTGCTGTCTGGTTTCATGACTTGCTCAGAGTCACACAGTAGGGAAAAGGAAGTGGAAGAAGTCGGACCCTCTACCCTTGACTACAGGAAGCAGCAGTTAACAACTCAGATCATTAATCCTTTGTGCTAACTAACTGCCAGACAAATAAATATGCATGCAAGATACGTATATATATATATATATATATATATATAAAATATATACACACATATATATATATATATATATATATATATGTGCGTGTGTGTGTAATCCTTAAATCTACATGAAAGAGTTAGTATACATTTTATAAGAGGCAGAATTACAGTTCAAGAGATGCGATCATCAGTAAACCTTCCATGAAACTGACTGCTTCTCAAAATGTGGTACAATCAGCATTCTGAAATGAGTTATCTTTTCTGTTTTTTTTAAATAACAATTTAGAAGTCCTATTTTAATGTGATGGTGACAAAGGCCATGTCAAATCAAATTAAGAACATTTGACATAAGTCACCATTTGAACAAAAGAGATCTGGAAAAAAGGAGTTGTAGAAATATTGTTAAGTGGTGAGAAATGACTCTGTTGTTCATGTTTGTTTAGTTGTTTAATTTGTGCCTAATAAATGTGCTTTTGTAAGATCTCATGTCATGGTTCTCTACAACTATTCACACAACTGTTGTCCGCAGTATTCCCACCAATTCTGGGTGCACTTTCCACTACTTATTAAAGAAACCACCAATGGGTACTGTTTATGTCAGACTCTTATAAATTTGCTAGCACTTTTTCCAGCCTTCCTCCCACTCCTTACACACTGATACACATTCCCATACTGCACTGCATCCTAAGGGTTTAGAAACATCAGAGGAGCAATTTCTGCTTGTTAGTTTTCCCAGTCATAGGTAACTGAAGGAAGACAGGTCATGTGACCACAATTCATTGGATAACAACACTTAAAACTGGATGTTAATTTTTTTTGTGTGTATCTATATTTTGTTATGTTTATACTGATAGGATATGTAATATTCCTATTACATACTGAACAATTACCAAGACAGTTACGTTTGAATACCTTAGTATGTGCTTAATTTGCTTGTACCTGTGCAATTGTACTTAAATAACTGCTTGATGACTTGGCTTGTTGTTTTGGGTTACTTCACTCAACTGACTAATAAATAAGTGGCACTTTAAAAAATGGCTCTTGGAGGAATTCTACATAGCTGCTGCTCAACCACCTTGTTTCGAACTGCAGATACTGGAAGCATCAGCCAGGCTACAGGTATGGTGTAGCAGCAATACAGTACAGACGTGTTGGCCTTGGAAGACCTGCACTTTAATCCCAAATTCTCCAGCTGTATGTTTTGTGACCCTGAGCAAATCACTTCTCTACCCTGTGCTCCTGGATTTCCCCTGAAACATGTCATATCTGTTTATGAGTAATGCAGTGTCCCCAACCAGAAAGGCACCAGATAAATACATCACTCTTTTCATCTAAATCTACTGTACTCCAAGGAAGGATAGCTGTTGACATCCCCATGTCTTTTTTCCTCACAGGTCTTATCACATTAGCTGGCTCTACAATACTTGGAAGCCTTGAATGATTCCTTATGGCGGTTAAATGTCTCTCGAAGCATGTCCTAAAAATACATATGTGATACCATGCAACTCTGACAAATATATATATATATATATATATATATATATATATATATATATTAACAGAACCACATCCTGCTTTTTTTCCTTGTGGGTCCTGGATCATAACATAAGTATTATCTTTGTTTTCAAGTACATCTTATACCTTTACAAGATGCAACAGTGTGATATTACTTAAGTTCCTCTAAGCCAAAATGTTAAATAAACATCATTAAGCTATTAGGGATAGACTTTCATGTGAAGCTGCAGGTAACTATTTCATAAGTGTCACACCCAAAACAGATATACAAATGTTTTATTTATTGTAATATTCAATATAATGTATTTGTTTATATTACTTGTATTTGTCTAATGGGGTAGATCACTGATGCATATGAACCAATTTCAGGCTCAGTACTAGTGAATAAATAAATAGCAGTAATACAGAGAGTAAAGCAGGAACAGAAAATGGTAATTACAAACTAGCAAATATTGAAAATGAACATCAGTATACATACAGAAAAGATGCAAAAAGCTGTGCAGGGATATGGAAATACAAAGAAATGCTACTTACAAAAATGAAAATGAGTATGAGAAATAACATTTACAATTTGTACAGGGCTTTAAATATAACAACTACGAAATCAACCAATAATGTAAAATAAAAGGAAGAGGAGAACATACTGACTGGCAAGGGTTTAAGAAATGCTACATGTTGAAGGTAATTTGTATTTGTCTGAGCAGACTTTTGTGCCACAGGTTTAATCTTTTAAAGCCTAGATTAAAAATTCCCATACTTTTGGGCCACAAACTATAAAGCTGTGATTAGTGCAATCTGACTTAGCTTCTCAAAAAACTAAGTTTGCCAGCACAAGGTAGGGAATGTTTCTAGCTGCAAACGTTTAAGTAAGACCCTAGTAAAAATTCAGCTCTTTGTTTAAGTTCCATATAGAGCTATGGAGAGGTGTTGAGGTCAGGGTGATGATGGATTACATTTGCAATTCTCATCTATCTAAGCAGTTCATCCTGCCATGCATTCTCTTCCTTGATGGGAGTCAGATTCACAACTGACATTTCAAACTTCCACAGCTGCAGCTGGCCTAGTAGCACAAAGGTGGTTCCCATTTGCCATTACTAGTAATTTGAATTTAATGACCACCTGGGTGTCTTGTAGACTATTGAGTGTGGAGATCTGAGACGTAAGAGGGCAGCTGACCTCCCTCAGGAAAGAATTGCTAGTTTCTGTGCTGTTCTGTAAATGTTAGATAGTACATAGAAGACAGTCAGGAACGGCACCAGAACAAATAAGACTGGTGCAATGGTGTACATAAGTGGAAGTGTGTGCTATTAGACTCCTGCACTGATGTTTAACACAGGAGGGACTTTTAATGGACAGGGTAGTAACAAAGCTCTATTCCTGTATGGTGACAACCTCAAGGGCTTTGCCACTCAGCATGTTTTTGTGTGTGTGTGGGTGTACGTCAACTGAGTAAGTGAACTGGACCATCTTGAATCCCTTTCAGCTATAAACCAGGCAATATAAGCATGGGAAAATTTAACAGCCATAGACAATTTAGAATACTGATGCAACTGGCATGTTTGGTAAAGAGGAAGGCATGATATCCATTAGAAACTGGTACAGACACAAGTAAATAATGTAAAAGCATGCAGATAGCAAGAAGAGGTTAATCTTAAACAATGGGCCTTGGAACTGTAAGACAGAGATCTTAATATTAAACCAATATATTTCTCACATACGAAATGAAAGGGGCATGAATAGGGAATAGTGCTTGAGAATAAATTAAAGTGAGAGAGCTGAAAGAGAAGAAACAATCCAAAAAATCTATGAATGGGATATTCTGAATTAATGAAAAAAAATCTCTTAAGCATATTTGTCTTAAAAGCACAACACTATCTGTCTGATCATCCTTTTGTACAGCCTTGTCAACTGTAATCTCTGTCACTGTATCTGTACTCATTACAATTTCAACAGCTTGCTTTGTTGTCTTAGGTGGTAGACAGTACAGGTTCACAATCATTAAAAAGAGATATTAAAACATGTGTAATAGAACAGAGATGTATTACTTATGGCTCAACACATAATACTGCATTAAGTATAATTTTCTAAACGTATCACTATGCAGTGAAACGAGTATCATAACGATCACATTTATATGCCAGAAACAATGCACCTGTCAGGATACATGTGGGGTCATGTAGATAGCATTGCATGTCAAATACTCCTTCATAAGTCCCTCTCCCTTCAGGGAGGCCAAAACATACACCTGCAAAGCTGTATTCTATGTTACCACAGTGTCAAGCAAGCATCAATCTACACGTAAAACTGATAAAGGGAACCCTAAATTTCAACCGATTACACAGAAAAATGGAAATCATAAATGTTTAAAAATAGTTGTACTGTACATGCTTTATGTTGTAACTGTCAATGAATAGCTACACAAGATACAGTTTTCCCATCAAATCACCTGACATAGTTTTAAGGACTACAACTAGAGACCTGATGAGCCACATAAAGAACATGGAATACAATACCTTCATGTAGCATACATGCATTAAAAAATAGATTTTCTTGTCTGAAGAATCATCAATAAATATTAGTTTCCAAAAAAAAAAAAAAAAAACATACACAGTGATACCATAAAACTCATTTCTTGACGCTAGACAACATAAAACATGATTTTTCTGTCATCTTACAGATACCTGAATATAAAAGTAACTTTACCATGTTTTCTTTGGTAAGCCTTGCCAATTCCTCCTTAATGCTATGCTTTGTGTTATTTTCTTCCTTGAATAATGCTTGCAAGTGACCAATTTCTTGACTGAGGTGTTCAGTTTTCAGGTTCAGTGTTTCGATTTCATTCTCATAACTTTCCCTCTGTGCTTGATAGTGAACCTCCAGTACCCTGTCAAAAACCAAAAGGTTCAAACACTGCACCTATACAAAGACGGAAATGCAATTCAAAGATTGTTATCACATAAACTATAGCATGCCAATTGTGAAAAAGGTATATTACAAAAGACACTCCTGAGGCCTGTAGCAACTAAGAAAAAAATACAAGCCAACACTGGTACAATGTGTTACTAACCCTGGACTTGTATAAACATCATTCTGGAGTTTCATCCTCGTTCAACTTTCCAGTCTCCACACTCCTTATTAACAGCAGCTTTCAGAAATCATTTGTTTCAGCTTGAATATACTTCATTTAATATATCTTGCTATGGTTGGTGTCTCAACAATAGTACTGCAAATAAAACCTTGGCTTTGCCAGCAGATGGGTATATACAGACACACACTGATCATATGAATAAATATTTGTTTTATGTTGAACTGAATACATTGCTGTCACAAACGGATCTTCACAGGCAGCTGAAGTTGAAACTACTAAGACAAACACTGTAGCTCATATTAATGCAATACAATAACAGCAGTGAATGCATTTGTTTAAAGGGAAGTGCAGTAACTGAAATACACTTACACAACACAATATAAAAATATGCCCAGCTTGTATATTCTGAAAAATATTCATAATGAAATAAAGTTGCAAATCTGAGAACTATGTTTGAATCCTACAGCCTCATTAGAATAAAGTATGCTTTTGAATAAGTTGATTATGTGACGCTTCCAGGATATATTGTGAAATAAGCTTCTGGTTACCATGACTTTGCAATTACACTGCCCCTTTTTCCACTTCTCACAATGAAATGCCATACAACTACACTGCTCTATTTCATCCTGTCCCTGAAATCTCCTTTTTTTAAGTTAGCTGGTTGAGCATACTCCAAGAAATGTTAAGCCTACCACAGCAAAATAAGATTTACTGATGTAGCCTCACAGCGTTTACAATGCAGAGAAAATCCATGGATTATACTCACCTTACCAATATCCACCCTCGTGGGGCACACCTCCTGCCCTCAGAAGGGCAAAACATATTGTTCATGATGAATGTACTGGTGGCCATTCATTTGTCAAGGTTTGCCTTAAAAGAAGTAAGGACATTGCTTTGTTTTATATGTGAAGACAGGCTATTGCAGAAAAAGGTGAAGAGTTGAGTAATAAATCTGACTGTAAGCTCATTAATTTGTATCTAAGTGGAATTTGGTATTAACCCAAAAGGAGGAATTGTGAATATAATAAATCTGTCCTTCCAGGTTCTTATTTGTTGATAGAGATTCAAATCTTTAGTATTATATCATGCTAGAACCATTTATTTCATGGAAGTGTATGAAATCAGTGTGGGTCTAGACATTAACAGCACATAATGCAGACATAAATCACTGCTCTGGAGCCCATAAGAGATGAGACTATAAATAACGAGCTTAAGGTCTGTCACTACAGTTCAGGGTCTTCACTCTGTAATAATTTTATTGAGGAACCTGAGTGGTCCCTCAAGCTGCATGTTGGTCTTGGATAGTTACATATAAAAAAGGAATATTTAGCTTCTATAACCAATCTCACCAGTGCACATTATACAGAAATTATAAAATACAGTTACCTGACAAGTCAAAGCTTTGTCTTTCTGGCAGGAAGGCCATCCTTTTTACTGTATATAGCAAACAGCCCAGAAAAGCAATTCACTGGAAGGGTGTGAAGAAGGCTCACCTTGAAGCCTAGGTTGGAAATGAGGGATGCAACCTTATTTAATGACTCCAAGCATCTGGATACAGAACAGGCACAAATCAGTAAGTCATCACAATAAGAAAAATGTGGAAGTCTAAGGTTCGGCAATACAAAACCACTGAGGTCAGATATTTTGTAAACACACAAGATGTAGTACAGCGCCCCATGGGTAAATGCAGTAAACTGATAATGTAAACCAGACATAGTAAATCTGAAAAATTGTCTGAAATTGAGAGCAATATAAATATGATAATAAGCTCCAAGAGATCTAGAGTCACCATGAATCAGAGGTCTGGAAGCATCACTTGGATTGACTGTAAGGTGAGAGCATTTTGAATATCAAAACTTTTGCAAAGGTGTTTAGAAAAGATAACTCTATTACAAGTCTCCAGGAGTGCTCCACTTTTGCTGCTCAAAAGAATCTGGAGTAAAATCCTTTGTCTATGTGCATCACAGACACTGATTCTATGACCTCTGCTTCTACCATATGATGGAGCACTGAAGGAAACAGCTCTGTCTGGTAAGGTGTGTGTGTGTGTGTGCGTGTGTGTGTGGTGGAATTCCCCTGAAACGGGAAGGATTTTCTATGCATTGCAAAGTGTATCCTCTCCAAATTATTCCCAGAAACAATTTGTTTGACACAAATTGCAGGCAGGCTGCAGGTTTGAAAGAGAGCCTGGGGGAAGGAGGAAGAGCGGGGGGGGGGGGGTAAGGGTGCTCTGTCACTTGGCATAGTTATTCCTTTGCAGGGGGATTATCCTCCAGCCAATTTGTATGTTTTTTGTTCGATTCCTGACTTTTTCGGCTGGGATTTTTTTTTGTTTGTTCTGCCTCTTGAAGAAAGTTACCTTGTTTGGGGAGAAAGTATAGTTGTATAAAATCTTACATAAAGATAGATGTCCTTGTTTTCACTGTTGCAGTATTCACAACATGAGGGATTCCTTGTCAAGGGTAACCTGACATCCAGCCAGTATACCAAAGCCTTTTATTACTTGCAAGTACATGGGACATTGCACATATGCTCCCCATGTACGTACGGCATAAATGCGACGTCTGCATGTACTATCCTCAGAATTGAATGCCCTACCGAGAACGCCTTTCTAAGGAAACAAGGAGGTGAATCATACATCAATAAAAAAAAAGCAGTACTCAGGGGGTGTGGAGGGAGGGACAAAATACTGCAATAGTGAAAAGGACAACATCTATCATTGTGGTAAGATTTCACACAACTATACTATGCACTTTTATTGTACTGTTGCAGTATTCACAACATGAGGGAGAGTACTAAAGCTCACGATGAAACATGGGAGGACAAAGGGGCAATACAGCTCTCTAAAAAGCTATGAAGAATGGCCCTAGCAAAAGTAGCTCAAGCTCTGGAGATTCCATCCAACTTGTAGTGTTTGGTGAAGGCATGTAGAGAAGTCTAGGTAGCTGCTTCAAGAATGGAATTAGTGTCCAAACCCTTGAAGAAAGCACCAGAGGCCACCACAATCTAGTAAAATGAACCTTAACAGAAAAAAAGAAGGCTCTTACCATGAGAAACATATAAAAAAGAAACAGCCTTAGAAATTCAGGAGGAAATAGTTTGCTTGGAAACAGGCAATCCTGAGGACCTGGGATGAAAAGAAACAAAAAGCTGATCATATTTCCCGAAAGCCTTGGTTTTATCCAAATAAATTCTGAGTTGTCTATGCACATCCAAGGTGTGTAATACCTTCTCACTAGGAGATTGTGGAGAAGAGATAAAAGTGGGCAACTGAATGGATGATTAAGTGACAACACATTTACAACCCTGGGTATAAATGAAGGATTAGTAAGCAAGGAAACCCTGTCCTTGTAGAAAACCAAAAAAGGAGAAGAAGTCATAAGGGCTTGAAGCTCAGACACCCATCTAGCTGAAGTCAAAGCTAACAACAAAACAGTCTTCCAACAAGGTAGCCACAGGCTCAAAAGGAGCCAAAGTCAATTTCTCCAAAACAAAATGAAAATCCCAAGGAGGAGGAACAGGCTTCCTGGGAGGTCTAATATGTAGGAAGCCTTTGAGGAATTGTTAAGCCTCAAACCTAGAAGCTAAAGGTTGAGATAAAGGCAGACTAGAAGAAATAGCTGACAAGTGGGCCTTGACAGAGGAATAGGCCAACCCAGCATCGTACAATTCACACAAATAAGACAGAACCATTGGAACATCCACAGTCAATGGGTCCAAGTTATGTGAAAGACACCGAACAGAAAACCTCTTTCATTTGGATAAGTAGGATTTCTTGTTACTGAGTTTTCTGGCCTCCTGCAGAACTCTAAGCATGTCCTCAGAAAAAAGGTGTCTGAAAGGAATCAAAATCCTATCACCCACAGAGTCAGCTGCAAAGTCACAGGTGGGGATGGATAAGAGATCCTTTGTCTTGTGTGAGAAGGTCCATCTTGTGAGGTAACTTGTGATGATTGCCCTTGGCTAAATGCAGAAGAAGAGAGAACTAATGCTGTCTTGGCCAAAAGGGAATTACCACCAAGATTTTGGCTTTGTCCTGCTGAATCTTGAACAGGACCTATGGAATGAGAGGAAGGGGGATATGTATAAAGAAATCTCCTTTACCAAGAAAAAGATAGGGCATCCACCTTCCAAACCACAGGATTTGGGACTCTGGCACAAAGTAGAGGAAGCTGTCTGTTCAGATGGGAGGCAAATAGATCTTATTTTAGGAGTATCCCACTGGTGGACAATGTCTAGAAACACATCCCTGTGAAGCATCTATTAGTGGTATTGACTCAAAGACCCGCTTAGAGTGTCTGCCACATAATTCTGACTGGAAAAAATGTACACTGCCTGAAGAGAGATATGATACTGAACTGCAAGCTTATAAGCCATGAGAGCTATCCTGCAAAGAAGATAAGCTTTCATCCCCCCTGTTTGTTTACATACCAGAGGACTGTGGTGTTGTCTGTAAACAGCTTGAAAGGACCTGGAAGGAAAAGAGGACAAAAAGCCTGAACACCCAGCAGAAGCGCACTCATCTCTAGGGGATGTGCATGCTGCCTGCAAACTGTTTTCAAGAAACACTGAAACTTCCTCATGTGAAGTTTAGCCGGAGGTAACATTGGAATAGTGGATGCCATGAATCCCAGAAGTTTGACAAAGTCCCTGGCTATGACATAGGGTAGAGGGAGAAGAGTTTGGAAGAAAGAAATGAGGGACAGATGCCAGCATAAGGTCTTTCTGTATCATGCACCCCAGGAAGACATGATCCTGAGAAGGGGTGAGGGATGATTTTGTGAAATTATGGTGAACCTCAGGCTTTGCAGAAGGGGAAATGGAGTGTCTGAGGAAGATGCCTGAATCAGAAGGTTGTCTAAGTAAGGGAAAACTTGGATGCCTTGCAGCCTGCAGAAAGCAACTATAGGTGCTAGGCATTAGGTGAATACCCTCGGGGTAGTATAAAGGCCAAAGGGCAAAGCAGGGAACTAAAAATGCAAGGAAGCAACAGAGAAACATAAAAATTTCTTGTAACGAGGATGAACAGGAATGTGAAGGGTGGAACCTCCTGAATTGTTCCCTGATTCAACAAGTCCTGAAGGACCTCTGGAAATAAATGCAGCTGTTTCTGAGCACACTGAGGAATGCCCACTTAGGGAGATTTCCATACCATGGAAAAAACACTTTGAATAATGGAAACAACCCGTATGTCCTGATTAATGTTTCCCCAAACTAGACGAGAAAAAGATGAAGGGAAACAGGAATAAGGCTGTAGCGAGAGTGATAATTGCAAAATACCTGGCTTGTCAGGACATGGCTACTTCTGGGCAGGAACAGACTGAGAAGTCTTTCGTAAAGGAGGCCTCCTGCCACCATTTTTAGTCTTAGATAGAGGAATGAGAACCTGTTTTCACACAAAATCAGTCTTAGGTACAGGTGAGACAAAAATGTGTTTCAAATTATGCAGCTCCAGAAACAAACAAAACTTTATTATCCAAAGGAGCATCCAGTGTCTTAGCTTTAATGTTATCTGGAAATGGTTGAAGTCTTAACCAGGAATATCTTCTCAAAACACTACCTGATGCAGTTGCCCTAGAACAAGCTTCTGCTGCATCATAACTACACTTACTTGACTGTCTTGCTACCTGAGAAGGAAGATCATAAATAACCTGAGCGGCCTGTTAAAGAAGAGCCAAAGCATATCTGGTCATGTGAGTCTGATAATTAATAGCACAGAAACCTACAGTAGCAGAAGTATAGACCTTCTTCCCCAGTCTTTCCATAAACCTGCTTTCCTTATCAAAAGGGAAAAGTGAAGTAGATGGCAGTAATTTGGAAGGTTTACCCAAAGCCACAGAGACCACAGCAGATTCAGCAGATGGACATCTAAAGAGAAATTTGCTATCCTCTGGCACTTAGTAAAAGTGGTCTGGCTTCTTAGATGCCGGTGGCTGAGAATATGGAGTTTGGGATGTTGAAATGAAAGCATCCAATAAAGCAGGCAAAACTGGAGGAACAGAAGAAGGAGAAGGGGGCCCCATCTGCATTTCTATTAGCATCTCTAATGCACATCACTAACTTGGTTCATTTTGAAAACAATTTCCACAAAAGTAATCTCTTCTATGGGATAATCAGTACCATTAGACTCATCTTATGGAGTAACATACTCCATAGGAGAAGGAATCTGAGCAGAGTAGGCTAAGGATTCATCATCTGAAGAAATTCTTTCTCAGATTAATCCTGTTCACTAATTCTCTTTTGTGGTAAAGACGTCCCAAGACGGAGTGGGGAGAGAGACACCAGAAGGAGACTTAATGATCATAAGGGCATTAAACAGGCCTTGGGTAAAACTCTGCCATTCACTTTGTGGATCTCTTGGGGGGAGTGGAATGCTTGGTCATTTGCCTCTTTTTCATGTGTACATCCACCTTTTGAAAAGTGGAAGGGCTCGACATATGCCTATACTCCACAACTGTAGTCAGGACTTCCTCTGTAACTAGTACTTCAGAATCCCCCTAGGGCCTTATGAAATCACAATTCTCAGTTCCCCCTAAATATCTAAAGAGGATGTCAGCAAAGCCTCCAAGGATGTGCCCATCATCAGATCCATGGTGACCTCTAAACCAGTTCCAGCTGAAGAATCAAAACCATGGACCGGGCAGATATCCATACCTTCATCAGCCTCAAGAGAGATGTCTGATGAAGGAGGCCCAGTTGCAGAGCTACTCCTATGATGTTTGGCCTTTCTCTTCACAATTAACTCAGCAGAAGACCCACACGTACCCTCTGTAGCATCTTTCACTAAGCATTTCAGACACTGGTTTTCTAGATAAATAGCTAGCGAGGACAGCCAGCTATGCAAAGTCTTAGGCACAAAGGCCTGGCAAATAGAACAAGTTTTATGTTCGTGGGTAGGCCCTAAGCAAAATAAGTACTGGTCATGACTATCTTTATGTGGAATCTGTCTCCCACCCTAGCATTTGCCTTTCTTGAATGACCTGAAAAAACCTCATAAACACAGTAGCATGAAAAAGGAGAAAAAAAAAAACAATGGGGCACTTATCTGAAATGGCTTGATACAGCAGCAAACAACTCAGGTGAGCACACTGATGGTCGAAGATGGCATCCAGCCTGGGGGCAGAGAAGTTCTGAGGATAGTACGTGCAGATATCACATTTACGCCCTACGTTCACAGGGAGCATACATGAGACATCCCACATATTGCAATTAGTAAAAGGCTTTGGTATATTGGCTGGATGTCGGGTTGCACTTGGCAGGGAATACCTCATGTTATGAATACTGCAACAGATGGACACCTTGGGCTGAGAAAACATTGTAGATACCCCATGCATTAATTCACTTCTATCATTCCACTGTTTGAGAATCTGTGTAGCAGAGGGCCCAAACAGCAATTAAGAGCCTACAGCTGCATTCAGAATTTCAGCTTTTAAATCTTCAGAGAACTTCTGATTACACACTCAAGCATACTGTCTTAATACAAAAAAAAATGATGCAGCATTTCTCGAGACTGCATCTTCTCATTCAAACACATCCTCTCAAAGCATGTTTCAAAACCAGAGTCAAATTAGAAAGCAGGTAAAAATGTAGCAACCTCATCCAAACTGTACAGACACTGTAATTCTGTAAAATAAATTTCCATAGATATCCTTGGCAATTTAACATTCTAAGGCTAGATTACTAAAAAGAGATACTGTTTTGCCCTGAAGATGTAACCATTTCCCCTTTTCATCAGGAGATATTGAATTAGATGAAACCAAGGACTTTTTACTTGAGCAGGTATGTGTGAAGACTGCAGCTGGGTCAGTAGTCAAATGAAAAAGGAGACCTGTCATATCCGAGGAGACCCTATATTTTTCTGGGCCTTTTCGGGGACTGCTGGAATAGATTCTGCTGCCTGCAGGCAGCTCTATAAATAACTTCCAAAGTTGTAATAAAGTGGGGATAGCCACAGAATTGGGCATCTCATCATCTACAGGGTCATACACCCTGCCTAGCCCTGGGGCAGTTCCTGATTGCTCCTGCAGATCAATGTGGGCATCCCTTTCACTATTCCCCACTCCCTTCACTCATCCACTCTATTCTGCCCTATGGTGTCTATTTGGTTTAACTAAAAATGCCAACACTACCTAAGTATTAAAGGATCCTGCCTCTCAGCTCTATTAAACGAGTGACTTACTCTAGAAGTACTCACCTTCAACTTAGCTGTAAGCAAACATGAGTATGTATGCCTGTACCCAGGCCTCTGATGTAAAATAACTAATCTTGCTTATTTTTTATTTTTTCATATTATGTTATCTTAAGTTTTTTTTTTCTCTTGCTGACTCTGTAAACATTTTTATGTCTGATCTAAATCAATTTTAATGTCACTTCCTGCTATTTGCATATATTCCATGCTATGATACTATTGCATTTAATGTATAATTGCATATATCGGAGCTTTTCTCCCCGGGCCTCTACTGAAAATGGACATATATCCAGTTAGACTAGCCCGGTCAACAAATGTAAAATAAAATGAAATAAAATAAATAAACGTCTCTTTAAGAAGCTATCCAAGGGCTTGAGCAAGAGTATAAATACCGAGCATGTGCGAGCCTGACTGTCATTTTGTAGTAAGCTGTTGAGATCTAAGCATGTATGTATGTAAGATCTGTCTGTCAATCAGTTTGTTTATATTTAATGATGCTGCTTTCCATCCTGATCTGTTTCTCTGCAATAAAAGCATCTAAACAAACTACGCCGCCTGCTTGTCATCTGTGTTAGAGGGACGAGTGACATGATGTCAAAACAGACATTGTTGAAATGACCTGTTGCCAGAAAGAACTCCAGTTTCTCCACCTTGAATTCGAGAGGCATCTAGTTAGTAGTGGTGGAATATAAAGGAGTGGATCATCCCTACTGCACATATAATTCGCAATGCAGGTCAAAAATGGATTTCAGATGTTAAAACTTGTTCAAACTATTTCTTATTCATAAAATATAAAACAATATTAAAAATAAGACCTCATACCCCAAGTAAAATAAGTTGAAATGTCCAATACTGATAGAAATATTTGAATTACTAATGAAATTGTTTGAAATAAAGTCTGAATTGCATAAAATCAATAAAACAAATAAAATAAGGGGAAATGACTGCATTTTTGCTAAGCACGTATTTTTCATACTGATTAAAGCCATCTGAGATATCAGAAGTCTATGAAGTGTTTGCATGTTTGTGCAGTGTCACAGTAAAGTTATTTCACAAATACAGCCATTTCAGAACATATTTTGCAAAGTACAGGATTTCAAACAGTTTATTGTGCATTTGAGTGTTATTGCAAGCTGCAGAGAGGCAACTTATTCACATATGACTACAAGTTGCCCTGGATTGCATTGTGTTATGGTATACTTTGCTGGCATGGCTGAAGGATTTTGAAAACTTCGTGCACTTGTGTTTGATGCTAATATTGCAGAGAACTAGAGAGTGTTTGAGCAAGAGTATGACATTTTCATACAGGCTGCATTTTCTGATAAAGATGATAGTACAAAGGCATTTATTATGCTTAATTTAGCTGGGTTAGAAGCCACTGAAAGGGAAAGTTCATTTGTGTATGCACCTGCTATCTTTGCTGGACAGGGTGGGAAAACTGTCATACTGTTGCACTGGTGGAGTCAAGGGAGGACCCCAAGTGCTTAAACCATAAATTTAGAGAAATGTGTAACCCCCAGACAAACATTACAATGGAGAGGCACTTATTTTACACAAGGGATCAAAAGCCTGGTGAAACTTTTGCAGCATATATAACTGACTTGAGAAACAAGACAAAAACATGCAGATTTGGTGATTCAAGGGATGAGTTGATAAAAGATAGCCTTATGTGTGGCATTAAAGAAGATGCTATGAGAAAGATTTTGCTTCATGACAGTGACTTAACTTTGAATAAGGCCATTGAGATTTGTTAGATATATGAGCTCACACAAATATGTTTTTACAAATGAGAAAGGCGTGTTTTCAGTAACTTCTAAAGTTCACTTTGATAGCATGTAGCATGTGGTTAAAAGAAACTGGGCCAAGCACATGGCAGCAACTGTAGCCCCTGCAACATTCACAGGTAAACCCCGGTGCTTTCAAGCAAGTTCCAAAGTTCACACAGCCTCAGTGAAGCATAAGAGTGAGTCAACAAACTCAAAGCAAGAGCCAACATCCAATTTCATTGCCAACTGTTGTAATCGTGGTGGCAATCATGAATCTAAAAGGGAGAAATGCTTAGCTTTTGGTCAACAATGCCACAAATGTAATAAGTGGAATCATTTCAAAAGATTTTGTAAATCAAAAGCAACATAATATTTTATTAAAAGGGAACATTTTAAGAAACAAGTTGATCAATTAGAAAGATGCAACCCTACTTTTTATGTGGATGGTGTGTCAGTGCTCAGTGAAACAGTCAATGCAGCAGATTTATGGGCCAAGAATGAAGTATTATATACTGGCTCAAAGTCTAATGTTATGTGTGCAGAAACATTTTCTAAAGTATGTACTGGTGGAAAGCTTGATTTGGCAAAGTTTGCGAAGCTTGCTGCTTATGGTGGTGAAGAGATTCAGATGGAGGGCTCAGTAGTGCTTTCATGTTATTCAGCTGGGAGAAGCTACGACATATTATTTTATCTGGTCAAGAGGCATGTCCAGTCATTGTTAGGGCTTAGAGGCAGTTTGAAAATGGGACTGCTTTCATTTAACAAGGAAGTCCACCATGTTAATGTAAAAGACCACTATTCTAATTTCACCCAATATATTTTTTCTACCTTATGTTCATCTTTTTGAAGACAAACTAGGCAAGCTTCCAGCTGTGTACTCCATGAAGTTAGACCCAGTTGTCAGGCCAGCACGAAAAGTTCCAATAGCAATGCAGACCAGAGTCACAGCCAAACTAGACAAAATGGTGCAGCAAGGTGGGATTTGTCCAGTAGGTTGATCAAATCCAACTGAATGGGTATCTTCCATGGTGGTAGCTCATAAAAGCTCAGACAACATCAGAATATGTATTGATCCACATGATTTAAACAAGGCACTGAAAATACCTCATCATCCAATGCGTACAGTCGAAGAAGTCACTGCTCTTATGCCAAATGCCACTGTTTTTTCTGTCTTAGATACAAAGAGTTCATTTTGGCAATTTTGCTTGGCAAGAAATCTTTGTTGCTAACTACTTTCTGCACTCAGTTTGGAAGGTACATATTTCTGACAATGCCATTTGAGATACATTCTGCAAGTGAAGTCTTTCAACAAGCAATGGACCAATTTTTTTCTGGGTATCCCTGTGCTATTACAGTAGATGACAAACTAGTAGGAGGTAATGTTGATAAAGAGCATGACAGAAACCTCAGAAAAGTTCTGGAAAGGGCACATCAAGTGAATTTTATGCTCAATCCACAGGAATGCAAACTCAGGCTATGAGAAGTCATTTAATATTGGTCATTTATTTATCAGTTCAGGCTTACAACCAAACCCTTCTAAGCAAACAGCCATTCTTGCGATGGCGGCTCCAGACAATGTTCTAGCCCTGCAACATTTTCTTGGCATGGTTAACTACCTAGGAAAGTTCATTCCAGACTTGAGTTAAATATCAGCACCACTCAGAGAGCTCACATGTAAAGATGTATCCTGGTCATCATTAGAGCAACACCAGAGAGCATCTGATGTCCTGAAACAGAGAATTGCCAGTCCACCTACTCTCAGATACTATGACATCCACAAGCCAGTTACTCTTTCATGTGATGCTTCGAAATTTGGTCTTGGTGCAGTCATTTTACAAGAGGGTCAACCTGTTGCTTATGCGTTTACAACTCTCACCCAAACTGAATTTCAGTATGCTCAGACAGAGAAAGAACTCTTGGCAATTGTGTTTGCATGTTCCAAGTTCCATGATTATGGTTATGGTAGACCAATCCAGATAGAAACAGACCACCAACCTCTAGTCACTATTTGAGAAGGCTTATGCATACAGCTCCAGCTAGATTGCAAAGCACAATATTGAGATTACAAAAGTATCATTTCAGTCTTGTTTACAAGAAAGGCAAGCTTCTTTACCTTGCTGAAACATTATCCAGATCACCCATTTCAACCACTGAACAGCACGAGAATGAATTTTGAAGTCATGGAGGTGAGAATTTTTTCTTCTACACGTTTTGATGAGCTTAGGGGTCATACAGCCACAGATCCAGTTTTAAAAAAGCTCAACCACTTTATCAAAGAAGGATGGCAGTCAAAGCAATCTAGTTTTTTTTTTCAAAAAACTTTTTAAACAATCTAGTTTACCTCTAGAAGTGCAACCTTACTTTCTATACAGACATGAAATTTTGTCAGACAATGTTATCATCATGAAAGTTCCTAAAGTTATTGTTCCAAAGTCTTTGCAACAAGAGTACATTACTATCTTACACTGAGGTCACCCAGGAGCAGACTCTACCAAGAGAAGGGTGAGAGGATTAGTATTCTGGCCTTCTGTTTCAAGATATTGAGAGAGCACTTTCATATTGTTGTGTGTGTAATAGTACAAAGCCACATCAACAGAAAAAACAACTTGAAGTGAACCAGACTCCCAAACTAACTTGGTCGAAAGTAGCCAATGACATTTTTGAGTGGAATGGTCATTATTATTTGGTGTTAGTAGACTCTTATTCCAATTGGTTCAAGACTGACCTACTTCAAAATCTCACAGACAATACTGTCATTACTAAGATGAAGCATCATTTTGTAGTCCATGGTAGTGTGCATAAAGTTATTTCTGACAATGGCACACAGTTTACAACCAAACAGTTCAAAAGATTTGCCAAAGAGTGGGATTCTACTCATGTCACAAGTAGTCCAGAGTATCTGCAGTCAAATGGTTTGGCAGAACATGCAGTTCAAAGTGCAAAGCAGTTACTAGAGAAGTTGAAATGTGACAATAGTGATATTTTCCTGAATCTCTTAAATCTCAGAAACGTTCCTCGTGATAAATATCTTGGTTCACCTGCTCAGAGACTTCTGTCTAGACAAACCAGAACCACATTACCAATCAGCAGTCAATTGTTGGGTCCATGTCTCAAGAACAACAGGTCTGTGAAAACCAATCTGTTTAAGAAGCGTTTAGTCCAGAAGTCCTATTATGATAAGACCAACAAACCACTCAATCCATTATGACAGAGAGAAGTAGTAAGGATGCAAATGTCCAAAGGTTATGATCGGAATGGAGTCATAGAGAATATTTACCCACAGTCAAGGTCATACGTTGTGGAATCACAAGGAGTAGCTTTTAAGTGGAATTGGAAGCATTTGATACCGGTGTCCAAGCTACACCACAGCACATTGCCTGTGAAAAAGACTCTTTATCTCAGAGTGAGTTGTCCACTGTTCCAGTTCCAGAGAATATTTCCATTCCTGTGATGAGTCCCAAAGTTCCTGATACAAGCTGTTCACTGAAGACCGCCTCTGTTGCTAAATCCAGTCCTGACTGTTATGTTACAAGATCCAGTCATATCTCTAGACCATGTTATAGAGACACAGCAACTTAGACATGAACATAGTGTTTGTTTCTAATGTCTATATTGATGCACGTTTAACTGCAATGTCATTTTGATTAAGGGTAATCTTTTTAAGAGGGAGGATGTAGATCAATGTGTGCGTGCATCTCTTTAAGAAGCTATCCAAGGGCTTGCAGAAGTGTATAAATATTGAGCACGTGTGAGCCTGACTACCATTTTGTAGTAAGCTGTTGAGATGTAAGCATGTATGTATGTAAGAACAGCACGACCACACTCCTTCTGTCTCTCCACAAGTTATCACAACTACTGTCCAAACATAACAGCAATTCTGCTCTCAGTATAACACTCCAGGAAACCAAGTAGTAAAACACAATTATTTTATTCTAGTGCCTTGGTGTAACCACCTTCAAGGAATAATCCTGATAATATTCCTTGAAGGTGGTTACACCGAGGAGCTAGAATAAAATAATTGTTTTACTACTTGGTTTCTTGGAGTGTTATATTGAGAGCAGAGTTGCTGTTACATTTGGACAGTAGTTGTGATAATCTATGTATGTAAGGTCTGCCTGTCAGTCGGTTCATTTATATTTAATGATGCTGCTTTCCATCCTGATGTGTTTATGTGTAATAAAGCATCTAAATGAACTATTTCACCTGCTTGTCATCTGTGTTAGAGGGATGAGCAACAGCTCCCAACCAAAAACATTGGTGACCATTTGAAATTTCAGGACCCGCTAGAGTGAATCCCAAAACATGGAGACTGAATGGCAGAAAGAACAGACTTACCATATACAAAGTCCAAGATGCCATTTCTTCGAATATTCCCTTTTCTTCAAGGTATGACTATATCAGAGATGGTATATATAAGTTGGGGGGAAGTAAGTAGGCTTGCCCACCCCTGCAAAAAGAAGTTTAAAGAAGGAGAGCAATTTTCGAGGTTCGGTCTTCTCCTATATTTTCAGTATTTTTTTTTTAGATTTATTGGCACTTTGCATTTCAAGGGCCAACATTTCAATATGGAGCCAAACCATCACTAAATCTAGTAATCATCTGAGGAAAAGTGAACACTTGTTTGGACTTAACCTCAGGTTCATCATCCAAAGAATCTGAGTGACTGGATTCAGTGTCAGCTCGAAAATTACCATTATGCTCATCAGATTCCTCATCATTCTTTGAAACAGAAAGGTCTATAGCCAAACAAGCACTAGAGCCATGTATGGGAACACAACAACCAGAATAAGCAATTTACAGAACAATCTCAGCCAAGGAAAACACATGTGCCTTACAAACAACTATAATCTGATTATCAGCTTTATGATAATGTTACTATTTCTTTTTCTCGTGAACTTCACTACTAGATAAAATATCTGGGGATGGAGTATTATACTTGCAAGGGGTTTCTTACACTGGACTATTCCTACACCCAAACTGTTTGGTTCTCCCATACCTACTCCAGGTACTAGAAAAGCCCTGGAGAATGTTTCTAAATCCTGTTCCAGAGTGGAGTGGCTGGCAAAGCTACAGTAGAGGGAGATGGGGCAAAAAGCAAGTGGTATGCAGGCCAAGCAGTCATCCCAACAGACTTATTAACCATAGCTGAGGCATACTTTTATTTTGCCTTTGTTTGTAGGTGCAACCGGATTTAATGGGAGGGGGTACCAGAGTTAGGATCCACTAAGACAAGAGAGAGAACACCAGCCAAAACAATAAACTAACAGTACTGGATAATCTATCACAATAAGCACTTGACGCTTCTAGTAATAAGACTGTCCCCACACAACTAAACTCAAACAAACTGTTCTATTACCACAAAAAAAGTCTGAAAAGTGTTCAGAATTCTTTTACAACTGACAGAAGTTAAAGAATTCCCAATACACAAAGTCCAAACACTAAAGCAACAAACGTGCCAAACTAGTGTTAAAAATTAGCTCCACACACTTAACCAAATTAACCAAATTAAACTTCAATAAAATAATGTTTAATAGCAACTTAAACTATATTTTCTTGTCATAGAGAGTAAAATCCCCACAGTACATTCAAATAACTTAATCCACGGTAAAATCGGGAGCAGATGTTAAAAACACACAGAGCTGAGCCACATATATATAGTAAATAATGTATAAATGCTAAAAATCCATTTTTTACAATATTTTCCTGTCAAAAGATGAAAACAAGAGTAGAGACAGGTAAGATTAACTGTTGGTTTTGACTGCATGAAACAACCTCTAGTGTCTAACAGAACAAATACAGACTGTTCTTCTGAGAGAAATACTACAAGTTTCCTCAAAAGTAAAAACAAGCATTTATCAAAGATAGAAGTCCAAAAGCAGAAATTTTGACAAGAATTACTTTAAACACTGACAGAAATAACATATTAAAATAAACACACACACACACACACACACACACATCAATAAACATAAAAATAGCAAACAAATAATAAATCTAATAGTACAATGAGAGGAAGGGGGTCTCAAGATGGGGCTTATTTGAGAAAAAATCCAGAAACATCAGCATTGGATACTGTGAAGAGGTCAGAGGACTTTCTTGGATGGCAAAAAAAGACTAACGCTCACTTCCTGTGACAGCTGAGGGCTTCCCTCTCTGGATATGTTTTCAATCAGTTGTCAGAGGAATAGAGAGGGAAGGGGGGGTCTGAGATTTTGAAAGCTGGCCAGTAATGGGTTACCTTAGCAGATAACCCAAAATGACACTGAGGTAGTGGGAATGATGAATATCTTCTTTAGTTTTGGATTTGATACCTTACTTACTAATTGGGTGCAGTGAAAAGATAGAGACCTGTATCAACTGTATCAGTTTGGAGTGGGATGTTGTTGCGATTAGTTTACCACAAGTGACAATGCTACACTTTGCATTTAATTTAATCCTGTTTCTAAAACACCATTGATGTGTAAGGTACAGTCCTTGCTATAACACTGAATCACATGTTGAGCAAACACCACCATTCAGTATGCAGTCATTGGCAAATTTATTTAGCTATATGTGAGGGTTAGTGATCTGGATATCCAAGAAGTAGGTGCTGAACAGAATGGATTCTAGTACTGAAGAATGACATTAGTTGCCTTTTGGCTTTTCGAGATGGCAGTTGCTACCTTTAACTATGTAAGCTTTATTTGTCAGCCGGCTTGCTAACCATCTTACAACTTAAGGGTCGACATTAAGGCATTGAAGCTTGTTTACAGTTCTGTCAAGGGGAACAGCAACAAAAACCTTGATTATATCAAGGTACAATGTATGTCCTGCATAGCCACCTTCTATAGCTTCAGTGATTTTCCTGAAGACGTTTACTAAATTAAGTATACACAACATCTGTTTGACAAAACCTTATTGTTGCACGTCTATAGTAATAACATTTTTTATCAGAGATTATATAAACAGATAAAATATATTCCATGGATTTGCAAATTATATTTGTTAGACTGATACGACTAACAGTTTTTGGGATCTGATGTGAGGCTCCTTTTATGGAGGGGCGTAATAATATCCACTTTTCATACCTCAGGAACATATGCTGTTGTTATGCTTAAACTGAACAGCTTTAGAAGGACTGCAGAGACAGCATGTTTAGCAGTGTTAATTAAGTAACAAGTTAGATAGGGTACCCGGAGGTGTATTTTTTAGTGAAAAGAGTGCAGTTAGGACAAGCGCTATAATAATCTTGGTGGGAGAAAGGGTCTTCGAAATGGGTGGAGCTTTAATGACCGTTTCTGATGTGAAGTTGGCATTAAGTTTATCTGCAAATATATACAGTCAGAATGAGTGATACCATTATGAATTAATTCAGAGCATTGTTGAGTTCTATTTCTTAACCATTTCATGTAATTAAAGAATTTATGATTATCCCAAGCATCAAATGTTAATTTTAATTCATGTTACAATTTTTGCTGCTCTTGGCGAGAGTCTTAATTGTGGGTAGAAGCATTAATTAGGTTGTTTTCTTTTGTTATAGAGTTTACTAATGCTGGTATTCCTCCAAGGCAGAAGTATAGCTAGGTCATCTCCACCCTGTGTGGCTTCCCAAAGTGGTAACCCCCATCAATTCATAGCAAAGGAACAGCAAAAAAGCTCTTTAACCAAAAATCCTACTCCTCTGAAACTGTAGCAAGCTACCTGTATCAAGTTGCTTGCTACAGTTAAATTACTGAATGCTTCAGCTGTGACCACAAATACCATATCAGTTTTCATAAAACAATGCTGGTATGACAGCTCACCATAGATACCTGCCAACAGTGCACCTGACAGCTTGCAACCTGGGCAGCCACACCCTTCTCCCCACCCTGGTTACATCTCTACTCCAAGTTTGTTTAGTTTTAAATCCTCCAATATATTTAGATAGTTTATTTATTCATTCATTTACATATTATTCTTTGATTATCAAATCCCATTGGGTAAAGCCCTTTTTCATCAGAAACCATGAAAGAAAATCTCCCCATTACATATTTTTGAGCAAGAAGTTAAAATGAGTTTGTAGTAAAAAACTACACAATATAATACCAAGGCATATACAATTTAGCAGGTAATCACCATGTACACACAACACGCTAAGCTCATACATATCTACAGGACATTCTGCATTACTTACAGTGTATGCATGCAGTCATATTTTAGTTTTAGTGCGCAGACAATGAAATATGTATATGCACATTGTATCCAAGTAATTACACTCAACTTGAGACCCGTAACCAGGAAATAATTATAGTAAAAGTTTGAAGATAGGCATGATATTTGTTTGCTCTGACTGCATAAGAAGGGGACTTAGCAAAGGGGTTGTACAAGATCAGAATTATTTGGTAGATAAGCAAGTTTTCACTGAGAATTTAAATGACAGATGGGATAAGATTTTGAATAAGAAGCTGGATTTGTAGTGATGGTTACAATTGCAGGATCATTTTATTGACAGGTATGTTTTCAATGAGAATTATATATATATAAATAGTAGCTGGGATATTTCTGAGATCTGATGGAAATGAGTTATACAGTGTAGAACCTTACAGAGAGTACTAACAATTACCATTATGATTTTTAATGTTTTGAATGAATATTAGGTGTTGGGTCAGGAAATATAGTTTTATTCTGATTGGAACCAATTGGTTTATGCCATTTGTTAGTTGGGACATGGAAGGTGACATAGGTTATGAATTGATAATATACCTTATCTAGTGTAATTTGAAGTTCAGTGTTGTCTGTTTGTGGGTCATGGGGAATCTCTCTAGAGAAAGTTGGAATTATGACTAATATTAATACTCTTCCATAGTTTCCGGCAGGTCTGAATGCATGACAGGTGATGAAACTGGTAAAGAAAAAGACAGAGTCCTATCTTTATAATGAAGCCAAGCCTCTATTACAACACAACTATGGATGTGTTCAAGTTGTAGCAAAGTGTTGAGATCAAGCAAGTTATTTATTTACTGACATTTAATTCCTTGGAAATTTCAACTGGGTAAAAGCCCATTTTCAGCAGAAGTCTAGGGAGAAAAGCACCCAAGTATTTCAAAACATTTTAAGAACAATAATTTTGCAATCTTTACAAACAATACAAAAAAACTACAGTTTAAATAATTATACCACATTAGAAAGAATATGAAACCATTGGTTAAGAACAGATATAAGTTATAAGACAATGATTTAATATTTATAGAAATTTTAGCCAGTTTACAGAGAAATTAAAGGTAAGTTACTATAATACAAAAAATTGCAATATGAAGAGAGAGAAAAGCAGGCTTATGGTATATTAACAGAAAAAGCCAGAGGAGAGGAATCGATAGAAGTAATGAAATGAATGGAGAATGGAAATTAAGGAGATGTCAGATACAAACACATTACTTCATATTTAGGGATATAACTTATACTGCTAGTGAACAAGAACAAATCAAGTTTTTGGCTAGGAAGTCTTTGGAAAACCCTCCCTGTGCAACTTCTACAGGGCACTGATAGCTCAAACTGATAAGGCATTTCCATTAGACTCTTCAAGCTTGAGTTAGTGTCTGTTTCATATTATCCCATTCATTTAGTGCACATTGCAATATTCATAGTGTTAATCTGATTTGTGTATCATTCTTTTATGCATTTTCCTTGTTTTAACCAAAAATCAGCTGTTTGCATTTTTTACTTGGTCTGGGACATTAGTCTTCTAGTATCTCCCACAATACTGGGAGAATTGTGAATTACTGCAGTATCTAAGCCTCATTTACTATATTTTACTGTTTGCATTTTAGTCTGGGAATGTTAGCAAGGGAGCCTGCAAGATTTTTTGCAGGGGGGTGCAAACCCAGAGCCCCGCCCACTCCTCCCATGCACTTCCCCCTCCCAGAGCCCCGCCCACTCCCGTACACACAGTGCCCCCCCCCCCACAGCCATTTAAGTGCCCCATTACCTGGCTATTTCTCCCCAGCTGCCATACACACTGTTCAAAACTCTATGTGCATACTATTTTATGCTTTACTTCTACGATATTACAGATATTTCGATTTAATTTGCAAATTTTATAGAACAAACACTGACAGACATTTGCTAAATGAAGTAATAGTCTTACAATGAAAACAGACTTTGCATTAAAACTTCTCTACCTTTGAAAGTCACATTAACTGAAACAGCACTGAAACCCACATTCAAAGAAAATGCATTTGGCCATTGGCAGGTTAAGTTTACCTTTGGGCTGTTTTCAAATCTTTGGCCCCTTGCACACATTTTAGGACCATGCAAAAGTTCTTTAATACAATCAGGAAGGTGAATCAATTCTAATATATAATAACTGAATTATATCCCTTATATAATACAGCACCACTTGATAGAATGTATTTTAAATTTATAGTTTTGAACATTTTCCCAGTAAGCAATGAAATAAAACATATGAACCAATAATGACAAACTGCCCAATTTCATTTCCACCATAAAAGGCTACTCGAATGTCTGTCATTACAATCCACCAATATCAGTCAATATGCACAATTTCTGCAGAAGTAAAAGTCATCTGAATAATTCCACATTATAGAGATCTGAAACTAATGGAGGTTGTTGCTAGAAAACAACTTTATATTTCAGTGTTTCATCTACAAATTCAATGCCGGCGGCCCTTGAAGAATAAATTGCCTACGTTATATTAAAAAAAAATGGTAAGCTGGTATATTGCAATAGGGAATGGGTGGCAAGCTGAAAAATAAGTTCATAGTTATTAGGCATCTCATCCAAAGGAGGACATACTCAGGACTGCAGCACTCCACCCCCTTAAAATACAAATCTACATGATGTGGGAGTACAACCTATAGCCCTCTATATCAAGATACAAGTATGCTACCTGCTGTGCTACTAACAGATACATTTGGGAACCAATGCAGTTGTCCTTAGGGGTCCTTAGAGGGCTGAAGATATACTCTACATTATTTTTATCAGGCCATTTGACATGCTATTGTACAAAAGAATGGTAGCAAATAAGCAGGCTTTAGGGTAATGTCCTAGGCTAAGACAGAGAATAGTACACAGCGTGCAATAGGAAACCAAGCCTATTTTGGTGAAAGAATGTTTAGTACCGGTGTCCAGTCTGGTAAGTTCTGACAGCAGTGTTTCTGAATTTCATTATAATTACTACAACTGATTTAAAGATACATGAGAAGACTACTGGCGCACACTGAAATTGAAACAGCTAATAATAAATGGAAAACAAAAATCTTCAAAGGAAAGAACTAAAATGAACTATGTGATTGAAGGAGAGGTAGCAGCATTAACTAAAATGGAAAAGCCCTGGAAGGTTTTATATTAATCATATGGAATGTGCTGAAAGAAAACTTGTAGAACGGATTGAGGGATACAGTTTCCTCTAGGAAGACATGCCACCAGAACAAAATATTTGAGAGCTCAGAGTACTGCATTTAATGTTGCATAACTCACATCTGCAAGACCATTTGCTGGAATTTCAAAATCTTGCGGGACAGTGCAGACAGACACAGATGTCGTACGAGTCATCAGATCACAGGCAGATCACAGCACTTATGTTACAAGGAAAACAGCTCAATTTTACACCATGCATCCTAATACAGCTAAATTAGGTTGATTTGTGCTAGAACTAGAACATAACAGGTGAAATGTAAATGTCAACTTCACATGGCTATACAGCTACTACTAAAAAAAAAAACAAAAAAAAAATACAAATGTCATCTATTTTAGATTACAGATCAATAGTATGATTAAAGCTGTTTTGCTATCCCTCTCCTGCAATGTCATTTTTTAACTGATGGCAATGGTTACAAGCAGGGATCAGTCTGACTATTTTTTCAGTCACTTTGCTGTCCCGCACTTTAGTCTTCAATTCGCTGCATGCGGTTTGGTTATACACATTGCACAGCAGTATGGCAACCCAGCCATGACATGCCTAATGAAGACTAACAGAGCTTATCCTTGGATAATCCAATCTTTATTTATAATCTTACCCTTTCAGTCACAACTGCTTACTTAGTGCCTCACTAACAGAGTTCTTGTAACAGCATAAATGACCAAGAAAAATGAGACATTAATGCCTATACAAACTGAACCAACCTATATTCCTTACCAAGCTTAATCAATAAGTTAACCATGGTCCTCCTCCTACTTATTTTTAGGTTTCTACGGATTCTGCCTATTTTATTAATCATAGCTAGCCATTTATTTCTTTAAAGTAGAATTACATTAAGAAATTTCAGATAGTCTATGAGCTATGTGGTTACTTGCTTTCTGAAATTTCAGTCAGTCTGCTTAGGCCAACTGTGTTATCAAGATTTTCTTTGTGACACAATTTCCAAGCTTGTAAGAAAACATGAAAATAAATGAGAAATGACCACTTTATGGGTTCTTATAAGGTGTCTAACAAAACAGCTTCTGGGAAAGTATCTGAGGAAATCATAAAATTATATAATGAAAAAATGCCACGGAATAAAACATTTCATGAGAGTACCCCTCTGATATTGCATCTGAATCACCTGCTCTGCACTGCATTTATGAGTCGCTAAACACACAAAACTGTATTTTTTTACTTTTTTTCTTGCCTTGTATTCTTTAGATGCAGATGCCCAGAGCTATGAACAAAAAAAAAAAACATTAGGGGCACAGGAAAATAATTTTCTTGGTTGGCAAAAGCCAGGGTACTGTTTGGCTAGGCTTATATATGCCCTAGAGCCAATAGCCTAGTACCTACCTATGAACCTATTAGTATGAATTTCTCTGTGGAATTTCATTTTTTTTATATAACATGCTGCTTAAATGTAATTGTAGAATATGTTTGTTATCAAGCATTCTACACGAGTCCTTCAGGAGGTCAGTGAAAACATAGATTGAGAGGAAAATAATATTGTTGTTTCAGAGTGAAAGTCTTTGATCTTGTGGAATATAACATGAAGACATAGCAGTCTGGTTTACTTGTAAAGGTACCCTGCTATTCCCAAGCACAGTGGAATGAGTCCCGCTACCCACCAACAACCACATCTGAGACATCACCTGCCAAAATCCAGCGAATTGCTTTGCAAGTGGCATGACTTGTAATATACTAAAAGAACAAAGAGCTTTTTAATAAAATTTAAACTCCAGAAGAATTCTAGCTAAAATCTGTATGCTGCCTACAATCTCTCAGGATTTTATGGGCTTGATAGTTGCCAACTTACAAACATTTGCAAAGCTCTTTTCTTAGTTTGCAGTTAGACAGTTTCAGTCTTTAACTTATTATATCTTATTACAACCTGAAGACTGAGTTTATAAATGCTGGCTTGCTCTTAGCATGACATTAAGAGAACGATATTTAAAGATTACTGATGTGTGAGACTGAAATAAAAACTGTACCCATTCTGCCTTACCCTCCATTCAAGAAGACACGTTGTTACCTTTTATTAGCCCCACTTAATTTATTTAGTTTACTTTCCTCTGATTTCATCCTCTCTGTGTGAATTATTTCATGCCTATTTTTTGTAATTCCTTATCACACATCAGAGCAGCTTTTTAAAGACTCCTGAAACCATCACTAGCTGTGACATGCTAGCAATGCAGTTAAGTCTAGGAACACCAGTTAACATTTTCTAGAAAAAGTGATAGTCAGAGCACAGCAGAAAATCTCCTGGATTGTTATAGGTTCACCCTCAACTGTGAAAAGACTGGGGCATATGGAAGGAAACATTTGTGCCATAGCTGGCCTGACTGCTGATAATACACTAAAGTGCTGCTAAAGTGTGTGTGTGTGTGTGTGTGTGTGTGTGTGTGTGTGTGTGTGTGTGTGTGTGTGCTTAGGTATATGTGCACGTGTATGTATGGAGGGTGTCTGGGATGGGTTTGGGTGTGAATAAGAAATGTGAGCACATCAGGACATGATACATGTTGAACAGTTACAAATGTATGAAGCTGGTGACATGTAATTGACAGGTATTCTAGGAACAGACCATGCCAATGTTGGGGCTGCAGCACAGGCTGTATATAGCTGGAGCAATAACATGCTTATTCCTCGAACCACTGAAATAAATCATGACATTGGCTACACAATGTTTAAAAAGTTAGAAGTGTAGCTATATGGTGGTTACTCTCCCAATCTCCTCTACAATCACTCATAAATACCTCAAGATAAAAAAACTCATCCACTTATGCTTGCTTTTCCTACCCCTACACCCCCCCCCCCCAAACAGCCGCTGAGAGCATGCTCTTTTCCAAGAGAGGACCTGACCTCTAATTTGGAAGTGATCATTTTTATCCCAGCTGCTTCACACTCAGTAGAAAGTTGCTTCATTGTACTATGAAGATTACAGTTATTTAAGGTGAAGAGGACAACATCGTCTGCAAATGGCAGACTCCACCCTTGTGGCCCCACAGCTGATATTTCCAGCCCTTAGCTGTACCCTTCTATCCTATCTATGACATCACAAACAGGAAGGGTGATAAGACTCAGCCATGGTGCAGTGCTGCACCCACCTTGAATATATTTGACTTAGTACTAAGCACGTTGACAATTTTCTCACTTCTTATATACAAAGACTGAAAAGGTGACAGCCTTGTAATCAACACACATGTCTGACTCTCTCTCATGCACACATCTGAATTCCTTTAAAGATCAACACTGCATAAGTAAGATAGTGTGTGAGGGTGCAGTAGGGCTTTTCTTGCCTACAAAACCATTTTTTTAGTGTTTTTGCTATGTGTGAAACTGGTCCACTTTTGAATAATCAGACTTTTTTTGTGTTTGTAGTTATAAGCATTGCTCACAAAATGTTTAAGTGTTAGTTATGGAGGCAGACTAAATGGCATGCATCAGTGACTGTGGGATCAGGGGCTATTGAAATGTATTACTCTATTTGCAGCTTTTGCTGAGGGTTTGTCATCTATACGTTACCCTTCCACTTCCAATCCCATGTCATACTCTTATACCCTTAACGAGCAATTGCCTGTCCTCCATTAAAGTACAACCTTCAAACACCATGTTTGTTTTCTTAAAGACATCCAGTGGTTTCATTCATATTTACTTGGTTTCTTTTCTCTTCTTCATACATCTACTATTGCCATGATTTTACAGAACTGCTTATACACAATAAATGAAATTACAGAAAAGTAATCTCCAAAATGGTACACAGTTATCCAAGTAAGATATTATGGAAACTTGTTTAATGGCAGCGTTAACGATTTCTTTTCATCTGCTGGAGAAACCTGCACTGATGCACAGCAGATTTCTATTGGATTTGACCATATCCTTGACATATAGATATTCACTGCAGTCACCTAACATGCTGCACAGTTACCCATAGCTTTTCCATATGCATTTTCACTGTTAGTACTTACCTTAGACATTTTGTACTTGAAAACACATCTATAGATTGTAGGCAATTAGAAAAAAATGAGAAACAGCACACCCATATGTCCTAGGCATTTAGAAAAAAAGAGAAAACACTACACCAAGTCATGAATGACAGTATTGTTTGGAATATACTTAGTTATCTGGAAGAAAAAAATACAAAGCAGACCCAGCAAAGCAAAAGTACTGAATGCGCAACACCTTAAGCACTCTACACAGGAGGCCCATGGGATATATGCAAGTGACCCCTTAAGGATATACCAGTGTTTCGGCTACATGACTTCTAAATCCCCACAACTTTTTACTTTCACTTTTTATTCCTTTACTGGTGCATTCAGGCCAACAAAGCCAAATCCCACTAACTGTAAACATGCCACGTTCCACCCTTTTTTTGAGCTCATCAATACAGCGTAAGTGGATTGCTTGGTTATACTTTAGAAAGCCACAGCTTAAAAGCTTGATGTCCACTGGTTTAGTAGTTATCTGGAAGTATGATTTAAGAGTAGATCAAGATTCAGAAATTAAATAAAGTGGGCATATTTTAAGTTGAAGGATAATGGATATTCATTGTTCATAAATAGATTATAATGCCAGGTGTTCATAAAGCAGAAAAGGTTACCACCATCTTAACATACTTACGGTATTTGTTTTATTTCTGGGAGTCTTGCCAGACTCTATATACACAGGAAGTGAAAATTAAATAAACTCCCTTATACAATCTGCCAGTGCTCCAGGGTGAGACATTTTATTGGAAATAAAAGTCTAGTCTTACATTATTTAATATGTTACTGAAATTAAAACTCATTTAAAGTCCTAGCATTGTTTCTGTGCTTTTACTTTCATTCAAGAAATATATTCAGGTTATATAGGTAGATCTCCGGGTTTTGCACACCACTTTCCTCTGCACTACTGTGCATATTTCTAAGTAAATGGATATAAATTGGATAGTTTCTTAATTCCATATTAATTCTGTTTATTCCACACAAATAAAAAGGGGGAAGAGATTAAATCAAAGAGGACTAAAATGTAAGCCATTGCTTATGAACATGTTCTTTTAAAAACCTAAAGACTTAGAAATGTAATAAAAAACTGTGACATGTTTATTTTCAAATAATGCAATGAGATTAGCTCTCCCCCATTTTTCTATACACACACACACACACACACACACACACACACACACACACACACAAAGGTTTTATTGGATTTTAAACATTTTATTCCATTTGTGCTGTTGTCATTTAGACTTCAGTTATTGTTAAGCTGTATCAAGTGTATTTTTTGGGGGAGGGCTTCAGTTTGTACCTGCTGCAGAGGTTGTTGCTAGTCAAATATTTGGCACATGCAATTCTAATTATATTAATGTCATACTTTTTATATTACACTAACTACTGGTTACATGGAAGTCTTTGTTCATTTTTCATTTGATAAAGATTCCACATGACAATCTGCAGTTACAGCTGAGATTGCATCTGTACAAATATTCATGAAAATACATGTCAGTAACTGAAAAACTTATATTACCGAAATATCTAGTCAGCTCATAACACGTAAAGTGACAGCTATAAACTGTTATGATATCACGGAAATATTTTCTTGTAGTTCTGGCCAGGGGATACTTATTACAATGTCAGCTGCCTGCAATGTTCCAAGTAGCAGCCAATAATTACATTAAATATTACTGAAACAAATGTGAAAGAATGCTTCACGAAAAATCCCACTTCTGAACAATTATTGAATTTTGACATGCCTGCTTCTTACAGATACTGAAGTGTTATTACAGGAAAATAATACAAATTCATGTCACATTTTGTACTGGACACATATAAGGGTGCAGTTTTAGACAATCTTAAGTTGTCAGCCAAGGATAAATTTCATACATCAGTACAAAGTACAGGAAACCCATTCTTGTGTGCTCCAGCTCCCTGGCATCAGTATAAACCTATACAATACAATAATGCTTAATATATGCTGTCAACACACCTATCTATACTATATTTGTATGCGCAATCCGAATGTCCTCTGGAATTCAAATTCCCAGTAGGCGCGAAAGACGAAGACGTAAACCATCTGTCGCACAGGCAGAGAAGACGAAAACAGGTCGGAAACACCTGCTGCGTCTGTGCGACTGGACGGGATGCAAAGGGCATTCTTAAAGAGGAACACCCTTTAAAAAAATTTTTTTTTTTAAATTAAAGTACAATTGATTTCTCGGCCAGCCAGTTCCAGGGGGCTGCAAGTGCACCCCCTTGCCCTGCTTGCGGGCACCCATGGATGTTAGTCTTGTAGTATCACTCACAATAGTGAGAGAATTGTGAATTGCTGCAGGATCTGAGCCATATCTACATCTATATCTAGCTATATATACATATCTATATATATCTGTATATCTATCTATATATATGGGTCTACTTCATAATGTTGAATTCCATAACATTAAGACCATAACATCTAAATCCCAAAACACTGAAAACCCAAAAATTGAACACTCAGAACATTGAAAGTGTGCTTCATAACACTGAAAACTAAAATGCATATGTAAATAACATCCTCTCCACCTACACCACCACCTAACTAACAAACACTTTCCACTAAGTTTCTGGTAGTTTCTGGGCTTGCCCCCTTCAGAAACATAGTAGAAAGTGTGTTTGTTAGTTAGGTGTTGTTGTAGGTGGAGGAGACCTTATTTACTTGTGCAATGTAGTTTTCAATGTTATGAAGCACACTTTCAATGTTCTGAGTTTTCAATGTTTTGGGTTTTCAATGTTATGAAATTTCAAGGTTATGAAGCAGACCTATATATATATATATATATATATATATATATATATATATCAACAGCAAAGTCCACAGCAGAGAAACGACAGGCTGCAGCAAACTGTAGTTTGAAGTCCTTTAATAACCTTTAAAATCCAAAAAACATCAAATATCTCAAGCGCTTTCGCCTGGTTCCTACTAGGCTTTATCAAGATGATAAAGCCTGGTAGGAACTAAAAAGTTGTATATATATATATATATATATATATATATACACACACACACACACACACACACACACACACACACACACACACACAGGTGTGTGTGTGTGTGTGTGTATATATATATATATATATATATATATATATATACTTGCACTGCATTTTTACAGTTTACTGATTGGATTCCTCTCTAGTTTGTCTCCTATAACCTGAGCTGTGTTGGCAGTGGTGGGTTGCACAGCCCTGTACAGATAGGCACCTAGATTTGCAATTTTCAATATAAAATGTCCTCTATTTTCTCAAATATGTTTGCCCACTGAGAAGCATTCTCATAACCATGTTGTTTTAGATCCAATCCTAGACCTCTCCTCCCAGCAAAACAACTCCCAATTTAGTTAGGTTAAAAGACATCTTAAGATACCTCTCATAGATCATAAAAATAAGGATCTGCAGCCATGGATGTATACTTTCCTACTGTCTCTGTAGCAAGCCTGGTGAAAATGGGCTTCCTGAGCAATGTAGTAATTGCCTCATGTTTACTGAAAACCACCACATTCCTTTTTTTTTTAACAAGAAAAATCTTTATTAAATTATTACTTATGACATAGACAAACAAATATTTATATAAAATGAAAGCAACCTATATTGACATAATCCCAGCTGCAAGCATCTTACATTACAAACCATAATAACATAATCCTAGTTGGAAACATAATATATCACTTATAATCTACCCAATCATTGAAAGTCAAATATTACATAGCTTAGACTTTGATTTCAATTTTCTAGCAATTGCTTTTTGGCAGCACCATAATTACACTCAGCAAGGCCTTACAATGTCTAGGCAATTCTGATTCTGTATCATAGCTCAGAAAAATAATTTCCCTAGTTACACCAATTGGCTCACCCAGTATCTCTGACAGAGTCGTCTGCAGGGGATCTTTAAAGTTTGGCAACTCATTACATTCCCAGAAAATATGTTCCCAATTACCTCTTTCTTCCCCATCACACCTTCAAATTTGCTATTGACCTGACGACAAATTCTTTATAATCTATTTGAGGTATAAAAATATTTTATGTAAACATTTTCAAGCAAAAATCATAAATCCTCAAGATTTTGTTGCATTTTTGGGAAACATACATATATCCACCCATTGTTTCCTTTGTGAATTGCTTATCCAATTTCTTTTCCCAATCCTTTCTAACATCCTCTGACTGATTCTCATAGTTATCATGCAATATTTTATATGCTGTACTAATTACTCCTTTTATAATGGCAGCTTCTGTTCTAGATTCTACTAAAAACTCTACCAGTGCTGCTCTTTCATTTAGCACCTCCCTATTTCTTTCTCTTTGCCTATACTGTGATATTAATCCATGATATGTAACATAATCTCCAACCTGCAGTCAAATTAATTCTTTGCATCTCCCCATTCTATTACCTTTCCCTCTCTAGTTATTTGCTCCCAGTACCTTAGTTCCTTTGCCAGTTTTCTCCAATAAAATCCATCCCCCTCTTGCGGCAGTCATCCCTATCAGCAGAATCTCCTTTCTCTATTCCTGTGATGGCTTAGTTCTTAGAATACTTGTTGCTACTTTATGAGTATAACATTCTGTACAATTATTGTTATTCTCCTTAAAGATCTGCATCGAAAATCTCGGTCTCTCCTTGTTTCCTGAGCCCCCCTTCCCCATTTCATCATAATTCCTTTCCACTTTGCATTATAGAATTCTGTTTGTGCTATGTATAGGAGCCTTAACTTTACAGCTCTGAAATACCCCTCAAATCAAGTTGTCCCAATCCCCTTGTTCAACTGGAAGAATCAGCTTATCCCACTTGACCCTTTCTGTCTTCCCCTCCCAGATAAAACCCTTCAGGTCTTTATTAATCACTATCCACAACTTCTTCTCTAGGTGATAAAAATATGCCTGATGTGTATATGACTAAAGGAATTAAAAACATTTTAACTGCTTCTATCTTACTATTCATATCCATATAACAGAGCTTCCAATTTCTTAGTTTTTGTATTATCTTTTGTTTAGTCTCTTCCCAAATATCCTTAGCTGCCACACCGGAATCATTTTTAATCCATACTCCTAAATACATTTATTTTATCATGTCCCCATAAATATGTATATTGCACAACCAACTTGTGTGTGGGTATATAATTTACTTGCCTTTGTTCTAGATTAATTAATTTTGTACTCTGAAATAATTTGAAACTGTCTCAAAATGTTCCACAACACTGTAATGTCTCTTTCTGGTATTGTCAGGTATAAAATAATATCATCTGCAAATACCATTGTTTTTTCTTGACTACCATACCAATTATATCTTTGCTTTCTGAGTCCCTTATTTTCTTTGCCAATGGTTCTAAATATACTGCAAATTACAAACTGGAACAAGAACACCCATTCCTGGTTCCTCTGCTCAAGCAGAAATAATCAGAGATGACCCCACTCACTTTAATTTTCACCTCCAATCCCTCATACATCCTCCTAATCAACCTTATAATTTTATCAGGGAATGCAAATACTTCCATTACCCTATTCATAATGTGCCAGCTTACTCTGTCAAATGCTTTCTCTGCATCAAGACCCACCAACAACCGTGGTATTTTCTTACATTCTCCTTCCCTCTGAATCATCAATATTCTGTTAATGTTGTCAAATATTTGCCTCCCCTCCACAAAACCACAATGATCCATATCTATCAATTTAGGCATCACTTTGCCATTCTTTTAGCCATTATAGACACATTATAATCATGGTTTAGTGTTGAAATGAGCCAGCATGAAGCTGGATCTGATGGGTCATTGCCCTCCTTAGGTATTACAGCTATCACCGCTTTCTTCCAGGATGCTGGTGCTTCTCCTCCTCTTAAAATACTGTTAAACAAAAACCTTCCAGATCTTTATCAGTTTTTTTCCCTCCTAGCTTCTAAACTTCCACAGGAAAATCTATTCCTGGGAACTTTCCTGTAGATTGGTTATACATCACCATTTTTATCTAACTTCCTCCTATCCTAAATGTTAGTAATTGAGCCTCATCTACCTCTAACCTTGGCATATTTAATTCTTCCATATAAATTTCCATTTGCACTTTTTCTTGATTTACATATTTCTCTGCTTTATACAGAAATAACAGAATGTCTGAAATATTTCTAATACCTCTACAGGATCTCTTGTTAACTTCCTTTTTATAGGTTCCTTAAGCTGGGTGACAGTCCTTTCTACATTCTGCTACCTGAGTTGTTGTGCTAAAAGTTTTTGTACTCTAGAGTTATCAAAAAATGGTTGCTTAACAGCAGTCTTTCTAAACTCATGCATATTATCAAGATAATCCCTTACTTTCTGTTTCTGCAGTTGCTCCTCTTCTTGTTCTGTGAGTTTCTCCCTATTCTGCAATACTTTAACATTTGACAGTTTCTCTAAATAATTCTTGTTATTTCTTAACCATATCTCCCCTTCTTTTATTTCCACACTATTTTTAAATTCCACTTTAATTTTATCCCACTGCCTAGCTATATACAATTTCTTTCTTTCTTCTGTAATAGCTCCTGAATAATTTCCACTACCCATTCCTTAAATTCCTTTTTAACAAATAGCCAGGAAAGCACCAGTGTCTTATTTTTATTTCATTATTATGTGTTTTTATTTATCAGCGGTGGTGGTGCTGCGGTAGCGTTGCCGCCTCACAGTAAGATGTCCTGTTCGATTCCCAGCTAGTCTTCTGTGTGGAGACATGCATGAATGGGCGTACCTTCGTTGAAGGTTGTGCATCAGGGCTGGCAACTTGGCACATAATAATCTGCTGCCAATCATTAGCGGACCGGAGTTCCGCTGTGGCAACCCCTAACCGGGAAAAGCCGAAAGTCACAACAACTATGTGTTTTTATTGTCGTTATTCTTGGTGCATGATTTTGAAATAGTTATTGGGTGCATATCAAGACCTTCAATTAAATGCACATGTTCATGTTTAATTTAAATTCTGTCTAGCTTAGCCCATTGTTTGTATCTTGGGGAATACTATGTAAATTCACTCTGAAATCCTAGTACTGAGTTCACATCTTCCATGCCAAATATCTTCAAAAATTTCTACAAAGGTCTAACCTCCTTTGTTATACTTTCCATTCTGGGCCCCCCAGACTCATCTTCACTGCTGCAGATCAAATTCATATTCCAGTCCCCACCTATAAGCAATATTCCTTGATGAAAGCTCATCATTTCTCCAAGAATTTTCTTAAGCTTCATTTAGCAGTTTTAGGTGGAATATAAATAAATACCAATGTAATCTCCCTCCCTTGGCAGTAGCCCCTTAGTACTACAAATCTACAATCATTATCTGTTTTATCCTCTTCTATCTCTATTGGAGCTCCTGTTGCAATTAATACAAGTGCTAGTCTTTTCCTTTGTCCCATGTATTCCACTGAACAACCATCCTGAAAGCTTTTCTTTATCAAGTTCACATGTCGAGTTCTTTTCAAGTGTGTCTCTTGTAGCATAGCTATTTGCACTCTACATTTTTAAATTAGTTCACTGCTCCTTCTTTATTTGCATTTATCTGTGAGACCATTAACATTTAAAGACATTAGAAAGCATCACTGTATTAAAAGAGTTATTATTCCCACCTTTTATGTATAACAGCTTTTTTGTTAAATGTCTAGTTCCCACATTTGTGTTACATGCATACACTGTTTGGCAGGTTGGACTTTTATAAAACTTTTCTTGTCATATCCATTTGAGCCTATGACACATCTTACAGAACTTTTGTTTTATTGAAAGCCCTCAAAAACACCCCAAAACCCCTTAAAAGCCTATTAACTTGATACTAACACACAAAACTATGTACATCTTCAAATATTGAAGTTTTACCCTCCTAATAAAAACAAATGTCCCAAACTGACATCCACAGTCACAGACTTGAGTGACCCTAAAAGAAAGGTTGTCCATGGTAACACGCATGGTGCAGCCTGTGCTTCTACTAAGTGCTGTCTGGTTTTATCTTATCTTTATAGCTCTCCTAGCTGGGAAAATAGCTGAATGCTTTCAGAGAACATTATCTCCTAGATAATTTCTCTCTTTTTTTTTTATAACCAATTTCCCTTTATCAGACTGTCACCATGGAGACATGAGGACCAGAGAATTGCTATTAAGCATATACATATTTACTAAAAAAAAAGCCTTATAATATTCAATATTCTTTTTCATTCACATGCTTTCTCTTAAAATGTGTTACTAAACCATGCTACGGGCCTTAACATAGTCATTCCCCCATGCAAGGATGAGAACAAGCACATTAACATTTCCTTTGTTATGCTCTTTTAACCAAAACTTTTTAGTCTGCAGTGTCTATATTTCTTAAAAATGAACAAGGAAAAAGAGAAAAAGGGGGAAAGAAAACAAAGAAAAGGGGAAAAATTGAGCACCTGGTTACAATAGGATCCCCATTACACTTAAAAACAACTTCACAGCATGCAAATAAAATCCTACACTATAATGGTAGTACTATTAAGAAAAAAAGGTGTTCCTTTCAGTTAATTTTCTCCCTCTTCTCCTCCCCTAATTACTTTTCTGCACATTAATGACATGAAGTATGGCATATACTGTAGAGTCCCCAACAAGTACAACAAAGTTCAAAAATGTCCAGTCTTTCCAGATTTTCTTATTTTGTCATGTTTCACAAATATAATTACTGCTTTGTAATCCCATATTTGTCAATTTTTAAGTTACTGATTTTATTTCTGTTCATTTCCATCACCCAAATCCTGTCTCTGATTAATTTCCAATGTAGTCTTGATTATTCTAGTCAACTCTCATGCTCCCTTTCTTCTCTACAGCATTTTCCATTGAAACATTGAACAAGATTGCACTTGCACAGTATCTCTGTGGTCTTTATTATCAGAAGAAAAAAAGCAGAATCTCTTTCCATTCCACACTTTTTGTTGGACAAACATTTGTATTTTTTCCTTAGCATGCACTTAATCACAAAATGATTTTTCCCCTCCAGGGAAGAATATTTTGAAGACAGCTGGGTACATCAGTTTGAATCTCATGCCTGTTTCCTAACATTCCCTAAATAGTGGAATAAATGTACTCCTCTTCTGCCTGTTCTACAATGAGTAATCATTTGCCACAAATGCTCTGCTGTCCCCCACTTTTAGTATTTTGCCCTTCTGCCACCATTTTGTCAGAATCAACTCCTTCTGCTGGTAAGACTGCATCCCTACTATTAAAGGTCTAGGTTGCTTTCTCATAGCTAGGTTTGGAGTATGCACACAATGTGCCCTTTTAACAGCTCCTGCTGTGGAATACCAGTCCAGTTGCTTATTCGTGCTTTCATAAAATGAATACAGTCTGTGCCTTCCACCTTCTCTAGTACAGCTGAAAATCTCAGGTTTTCCCTACGCGCTCTATTCTCTAATTCCATTATTTTTTTTAAACATGTCTTCTTGAGCAGTCTCATATTGAGTCAGCCTTTTCTTCATTTGATCTGATTTTTGCAGTTTTTCATTTCATCTGAATATCTGTTTAAAGATTCTTCCATTTTTCCAGTCTTTTGTTGTTTGAGTTGATATACTCCATCACTGTTCCATTTATTTTAAGCAAGTCTGTGTGCAGTTGTCTTATGCTTTCCTCTAGGTTACTGGAAGTCATGTCTGGAGCTTGTACTGCTTTTTGCTGAACAGCTGCAGTACTTTTCCCAGTCTGAGTTTTTTCCTCACTTTTTGTAGCCGATTCCCCACCAGGTCCTCTGTATTTCTTTTTTCCTGCCATCCAGGCAGTGCACTTACTAGCCAATTACTGAAATGTACTAAGAAACACAAATGTCCAAAAGCCTTCTCTGCTGAAATTCTCTTTTCACACATTGGTAGAGATAGAATTAAGCTGTTACTCAATGTGCAGCCATCTTGGAAATTATTGAAGACCGTCTTATGGTTATAATCACAATGACATAGTATTCAAAAAATGCAATTACATTAGGTCTTTGGAAGCAAAGTTCTCATATACAGGCACTGATATCTCCAAACAGGTTTCCAGTAATACACACTGTATACCTACTATTGATCAGACACAAACTTACATCTGCTGCAAACTACCCAAATCTCAAAGCCCTCTCCAACATGGTCCTCAGGAACCTCTCAATCTACAAAAACAACACTCTCCAGAACAAATACAATCGCATCTCACAATGTCTCATCCTCTAAGTCCTTAAGGTAAATGACCACACAGCTCAATATACTGGTCACTGAATGCTCTATTGGGAGACGCACTGATGGCCAACTCACCAGGCTCAGCAAGATAATGTCAGTTGGTTATAAAGGGTAAGGATCAGCCAGATCACACATGCACTCAAGACACTGAACCACATGTACCATTATGACTCTGTCATAGTCCATGTGGGCATTAACTAAGATATACCAGCCTGGACTATAAGAGGAGCACAAAAAGAAGTTATGTACTCACCATAATGTTCCATGTGAGTTCTCCATCTCGTCTTCATTCTTTACTGATGGGTTCAGAACCAGTTCTCAGTTCTGACTCGGCCACTTACTAAAGCTCAAGGTCTCAAACCAGCTCAGGGCTCCATCCCTATCCCATGATGCTCTAGTGCCTTCCTCAGATCTTGTTTGTGATGTATCCATACCCCTATATATATAGATGAATACACATAGATATATCATATATAAGCCCAGAAAAGGATCAAAGTTTATCAAACATCTCCCCAAAAACCTCTCGATCCTCCAAAGCAACAACAAAAAGGTTGGGTGTAGGAGGGTGGGACGTAAGAATGATGATGAGATGGGCGCCTCACATGGAACATTATGGTGAATACATAACTTTTTTATGTGACGTTGTTCTATCTCATCTTCATTCTTTGCTGATGGGACAGCATCCTTAGCACCAACTTTCCTGGGTGGCTCACAGGAGGATATTCTTCAGGACAGTGGAACCAAAGGTGGCCCTGTTCCTAGGGGCCCAATCTACTTTGTAATGAGTAATAAAGGTATGAGGCCTTGTCCACACTGCTGCTGTGCAAATAATATCTATTGGTAATTCAGCTCTAAAGGCTTGTGAAGTTGACACCGCTCTAGTAGAGTATGCCTTTATTTTATTCTCCAATTGTTTGTCTGTAGAATCATAGGTAATGGAGATACAATTCTATAACCATCTGGACAAGGTAGTTTTGGATACTGCCAACCCTTTTTTATTATCTGAAAATTATATAAAGGTTGATCAGATTTTTTAAATTCTTTTGTCTTGTGCAGGTAAAAACACAGCTGTCTATGGACATCTAGCTGATGAAGCTTGTACTCTGCCTTACTGCCATACTTGGGGAAAAAACTGGTAACTCTATGGATTGATTTAGAGTAAGCGCTGAACACACTTTTGGTAGGAATGAAGGGTTAGTGTGTAATGAAACCCTATCATTATAGAATACCAGGCAAGGAGGTTTCATAGCTAAGGCATGTAGCTCCGGCCCTCTTCTAGCTAATGTAATCACTACTAGAAACAGTTTTCTCCAAGATAGAAACTTCAAACTACATAATGTAGCAGGTTCAAAAGGGGAAAGAGTAATGCATGATAACACAAAATTTAAATTTCACGGTGGTAGAGGTGGCTTTATCAGTGGTCTTAATAAAGTTGCCCTTCTGAGAAAGCCCTTCTATAGTTTATGAGACATGATTGTCAGACCTTCACTTCCAATATGAAAATTTGACATTGCTGCCAACTGCACTCTTATAGTAGCTACAGCTGCTCCTTCACTGAAGCCTAACCAAAAATTCCAAAATAGATGAAAGGGGTGATGAGACTGGATCAATTTGATTTTTAACAGCCCAGATATAAAACCTTTTCCCTTTGCTAATATAGTTTTCTTGTTGACAACTTATGAGAAGAAAGTAGGATATGTTGGACTTCCGGGTGAAGTTATATAGCCTGGCTATATTGGGAATCGGAGCAGCCATGCTGTCAATTTCAGGGAATGCAGAGATGGGTGGAGGGCCCCCGACGAGTGTATCAGAAGGTCTGGCACTGGGTCGAGAATCCATGGCTCCTCCAGAAGAGGAACCATACTTGACAAAGCCAGTATGGGGCTATTACAATCAATTTCCTTCCCAGACTGCTGGCTTTCTGAAGAACTCTGGGTATAAGGGTGGAAATGTATAAAGGATTCCTGGGGGCCAATCGTCTACAAGTGCATCCCTTGAGAACTCCCCGGAATGGGGATTAGGGCAAAGTAGCTGGAGCATTTTGCATTCATGGCTGTGGCAAATAGATCACAGGAAGGCTGGCCCCATTTGTGGAAAATCATATTCGCTACTTCCTTCTTTTTTTAGGGACCACTCATGTGGCATCAGAATCACTCTGCTTAGCTTGTCCGCTATCACTTTGGATTTCCCCGGGATGTGTGCTGCTATCAGAAAATGCTGGGAGGACGTCACACACTGCCATACTCTCAGGGCCTCCTGACAAAGGGGGAAAGATCTGGTTCCTCCTTGTTTATTTATGTATCACACAACTGACATACTGTCTGATTGTATTGCAATTGTACCCATCGGAAGAGAGTCTTGGAATGCCTGCAACTCCATCAGCACCACCCTCATCTCTAGTATATTGATGTGCAAATGAGCATAATGATCCTGCCAAGTGCCTTGGGCTGTTCTTCCCTGATAATGCCCCCCCCCCCATATCTGGGAAGCATCCGTGGTCACTGCGGTTACCAGAGAAGGGGGGAAATTAGACAACCCATCGTTAATTGGTCAGAGTGAAGCCAACTAAGGCCTTTCCTGCAGGACTCCATCAGGGTTATGAAATGGGTCACTGGCAGTTCCTGCACGGACCAATGGGTGATATATATATATATATATAAAAAAAACTAACATTAATACTAAGAAACAAGAAGAATTATATAAATTCACTTAGCCAGAGCTAGTACGGACCCAATCTGTTTCAGTGGCAAACAAGATCTGGGGAAGGCACTAGAGCATCACGGGATAGGGTTGGCACCACAAGCTGGTTTGAGACCTCAAGCTTTAGTAAGTGGCCTCAGTTCCGAACCCATCAGTAAAGAATGAAGACAAGATAGGACAACTTCACATTAGAGCTTTCAGTTTGTGTGTCTCAGGCAGGTATGAGCCTAGCACTGAGCAGCATTCTACCTTCTCCAAGGATGACACCACAATATAATCTGAAGATAATTAACTTTAACAACTGGCTTAGTTGCGGGTGTCATTTCAAAGTGGTCCAGTATTTATTATGGGAGAACATATTCGAAAGACCATGTTGCTTTGCCAGGATGGTCTGCACCTATCCCCACTAGGTTTTGCTTTTTTAGGCAATAGCAACCTGATAAACCTTATGACATAGTAAATTCTAGTCAAAACAAACAAAAGTGTTACTGCTCAATGCTAGGTGTCTCAACAAGAAGCTCCACTCCCTATACTTGCTTCTTAACCTTTAGTGTTGAAATCTGTGTAGTTACTGAGACATGGTTTAAAGCAGTGAAAGGCAACCTGTCAGTGCAAGGCCATAATCTCTTTCACACATTTAGACCAGGTTCCACATAAGAAGGTACAATTGGTGGAGGTGTATCAAGCTACATAAAAAGTAAGCACATCTCAAGATTGGACAAACAATGTGAGTTACTACATATCCAACTAACCTTAGGTAAAGTCCAAAACTATATCCTTGCTAGTTATAGGTCCTCCCATCTATGACCCAGGATAATGATGTTATGTACCTACATGTACTGGATTCACACACCATTCAGCCAAACATCATATTCATATGTGATTTCAACTATCCCTCCCATAAACTGGGATATAAACACAACCTCTAACATGCAGGCTCAAAAATAACTGGATTATGTCAATGCAAAAACCCTAGAAAAAGTTAGTCTGTGCACCTCCAATGGGTGCAGATATCCTGGATGTGGTACTCACAAATATGAGTGAATATTTCCAGATGATATTATTTTGTACTTGAAACAATGGAAAAGGACATTTCAGCATTGTGGGACATTCTGAGACAGTTTCAAGCCTTTTATGGATACAAAAATAGTGAAGATAAAACAAAGGCAATAGCTGTAAACTATGTACCTACACACAAATTAGTTCAGTAACACCCATATTTCTGGTGACATGATACAATGAAGTACGTAAGGGGTTAAAAAGAATTCTGTTACAGCAGCTAAGGATATGTGGGAAACAAAAAATAATACAAAAACTGACAAATTGGTAGCTCTGTTTTATGGATATGGATAGCAAGATACAAGCAGTGAAAATGTTTTAGTCATTTTACTTTTAATCAGAGGTCAGGCATATTTTTATCAACCAGAAGAAAAGTTGTGGATAGTGATTAATAAAGAGTTGAAGGATATTACCTGGGAGGAGAAGAGGGCAAGAGTCAAGTGGGATAAGCTGAGCCTTCAACAAAACAGAGTGGTTTGAGATTACTTGACTTTAAAGGGTATTTCAGAGTCACACAGTTAAGCCTCCTTCCTATACACAGCACAAGCAGAAAGATATAATTCTAAGCGGTAAGGGATGATGATAAAACGGGATAAGCTCAAGAAATGCAGAGAGAGACTGGTATTTTGATGCAGATCCTTAAGGAGAATAACAAAAACCATACAGAATATTATATTCATAAAGTAGCAGAAAGAATTCTAAGAACTAAGCCAACACGGGAATGGAGAAAGAAGATTCTGCCAATAGTAATGACTGCAATTAGGTGTACAGAGAAGAGGCAGAAAGGGGCTGGAATTTACTGTAGAAAACTGGCAAAGGAATCAAGGTATTGGGAACAAATAATAACAGAGGAAATGATACAAGAATGGGAAGAGGCCACAAATTAATTTGGACTGCAGGCTACAGAATGCCTTCACTATCAAGGTTTGATATCAGAGTATTGGCAAAGACAAAGGAACAGGGGGATCCTAAGTGAAAAAAAAACAGCACTGGTAGCTTTAGTAGAATCTAGAACATAAACTGCTGTTAAAAAGGGATAATAAGTGGGGCATATAAAATATTGCATAACTGTAAGAATCAATCAAGGAGGTTAGAAAGGATTGGAAGAGACACTGGATAAGCAATTTATGAGGGAACAATGAAAGAACATATACATGGCTCCCAAATATGCAACAAAGTACAGAAGGTTTAGAATTTTTGCTTGGGAGTGTTTGCAAAGGTACTTCTATACCCCAAGCAAACTCTACAGCATTTTTCCTCAGGTAAATAGAAATGGCGGTGGTATGATGGGGAAGAAAGAGGTATCTGGGAATATATGTTTTGGGAGTGCAATGAGCTGGCAGACTTTAAAAATTCTCCACAAGGTACCCACAGAAATATTGGTTGAGCAAATAAGTGCATCTAAGAAAAATGATTCTTTTGAGCTGGGACACAGGATCTGAATTGCCTAGACATAGCAAAACCTTATCAAGTTTAATTCTGGTGACTGTTGAAAAAGCAGTTACTAATAAATGGAAATCAAAATCTAAACTAACTGTATTTGAAGTACTGAATATTGCAACAGAGAAAAAAGAACTGGAAGGGGGGTCATTATAAAAGGGTTAGAGCAAATTACATAGAAATAAATGGAAATTTTGGGAACAGTACATGCAGAATAATGTTGTGAAGAAGGTGTGAGGTTTAACAGAAAGGCAGGAATTGAGTAATTTATGTAATGTTGGACAGTGGATAGTTATAAAAAAGAACATATCTGACATATAATATATATAACTTGAAACATAATAATAAGGTTTGTCTTATTCTATAATAATGTATGTTTGCTTGCATCTTTAGTGATAATTTAATAAAAATTTTAAAAATTAGGAGGGGTTATGCTCAACACACAAAAAATTCCCTTATAAGTCTCAACAAGCAACTCAGGAGACTAATCAAGTCCACCAAATCCAATTGTGTGGCAATAACAGCATCACAGGCTAAGGATAACAATAAAGCACTGTTCATTAATGGGCATACCCTCTACGGGAAAACACAAAAGTGTGCTAAATTAATAGTAAGTGGAATTAACTCCCTATACCGAACCTAGCTGATAAATTTACTTCCAATTTCGTACCCCTAATCACTCTCAGTTAACCCCCAGGAAATACTCCCTACCATTTCTCCCCCAACTATCACTAAAGAACAGGTCATCACTGCACTCATCAAAGCTAAAAACGCTGCATTGCAGGGTCCTGATAACATCCCAGGATGCTCCTAAACAGCTTAAAACACAATCTGTCAGGTTCACTGAAGTCTCTACCAACCACAGCCTTCAGACAGGATTCATCTCTGGGGAATGGAGGACTGCAAATGTCATACCTCTAACAAACAGGGACTATGACTAGACTGGCAAAACTACTACAGACCCATAAGTTTGACCAAGCGTATATGTAAGGATGTGGAAAGAATCATCATAGACCTGATCAAAGAAGACATAAGAAATCACCAGTCAGAAACAGTGGACCTGCCCCAGTTCAGTTTCATCAAAAGACATCATGTCTAAAGTATCAGGAGCAAATAATTACACAGAGAGAGAGAGAGAAGGGTAAAAGAATGGGAAGAGGCCAATAATTAATTTGGACTGCAGACTAGAGATTGCCTTTCCTATCAAGGACTAATAGAGTATAGACAAAGATAAATGAATAGTGAGATACTAAGTAGAAGCTATAACAGAAGTTGCTGTTAAAAACGGATAATTAATACAGCATATAAAATATTATATAAGAATCAAACAGAGGATGTTAGAAAGCATTGGGAAGAGAGACTGGATAAGCAATTCACAAAGAAACAATGGGAGGATATATGTATGGTTCCCAAATATGTAACAATGTCTAGAAGATTAAGGTCTTTACTTGGAAGTGTTTGCATATGTATTTTTATCCCCCAAGTGGACTCCAAAATATTTTTCCTCAAGTAGATTGCAAATGTTGGAGGCATGATGGGGAAGAAAGAGGTAATTGTGAACATATTTTTGGGAGTGTAATGAGTTGGCAAACTTTAAAAATGCCATGCAGACTACTCTGTAAGAAATACTGGGTAGGCAAATTGTGGTAACTACAGAAGTTAGTTTTTGAGATACAGAAACAGAATTGACTAGACATAGTAAGGCCTTGCTGAGTTTAATTTTGGTGGCTGCCAAAAAAATAAATGTCTAAATTGACTGTACTAGAATTAGTGAATATAATAACTGAGGAAAAACAACTGGAAGTGAGATCTTTAGAAAAGGGTAGGAGCAAATTACATAGAAAAATTAGGAATTGTGGGAACAATACATGCAGAATAATGTTATAGAGGAGGAATACGGTTTAAGGGAAGGCAGGAACTGAATAAGATATGGAATGTTTGACTGACAATGACTAGATTATAAATTATGTATAATGTTTACAACTGAAATATGTCAATATGGTTTGTTTTCATTTATATAATGAAATAGCTCAATTGGGAGAGCATTAGACTGAAGATCTAAAGGTCCCCGTTTCAATCCTGGGGTTTGGCATTGAAACCTTTTGAGATTCCTACCTTTCAGTGTGGGATATGGGAATACATATGTTATAACATCTGAACTGGAAATGTGTGTACAATGGATGTTAAAAATGAGGGTAAGGTGTGCTGGAATCAATGAAAATGTGCTGAGCTACCTGAATAAAAAAGAGGAAAAGAGCACCTCACTGGCCCTCTTCGAGAGAAATCTTGATGAGTGGATGGGAAATAGAAAATTCACCCCGGGATCACTCCAGTGGCTGTACTTGACAGAGGCACTGGGAACTAAGGTCGGGTGGCATGATGCCAGGGTAATCCTATGGGCTAAGCTTGTAAAGGCTCCTGGGCCATTACCTAGTACACACCTACGAACCTATAAATGTATGATTGCCTATATCATAAGTGATAATTTAATATAGAAGTTTCTTGTTTTATAAAAACAAAGGAGGTCATGCCTACTAAACCTGGAGGACTTCTTCAAGAAGATCACCAGAGCTATGAATGAAGGCAAAGCAGTGCATACTGCTTACCTCAACTTAGCAAAGGCATTTGAGACAGTACCTCACTCTGGTATTATAGACAAACTCACAAATTTAGGCATAAATCCATATTCCAACTGATGCATAGAAAAATTGCTCATGGATAGGATACATGAAGTTTGGGTGGGAAATACATCTCCACCAAGAGGCCTGTTACTAGTGGCTTTCCACGGGGGGTCTTTACTGGCATCTCTCACGCTCGGAATATACTTCTCTAAAGTCAAGACAAATGTAGATGACCTTTATCTAACCAAACCTTCTGATGACTGCAAGCTGGGTGCAATCACTGAATCCCCAAAGATGCATATATCTTACGTGTGGGTCTAACAGACAAATAACTGGTGCAAGAGCCATAGTCTAAAACACAGTGCAAAAAAAAGTACACCTTCTGGGAAGACAACCACTACTGCAAATTACAACACTGACAACACTTCCCTAAGAGCAAACCCAGTGATAAGGGACTTGGAATTCAGGTTGACAGTAACCTGAACTTTGATCACCATGTGCCCTTGAAGGTAAGAACATCCTTCTGTGTGGCACTACCTATAAGTAAATGCATGGCATCCAGATCTAAGGAGAACATTATCCCACTATATTCAGCACTCATTAGACCAGTAACTGAGTGCAATGCACCCTTCAGCATGTACCTGACTAGACATTTGTAACAGTTGGGAGTGACCAAAGAGGTTCCTCACTAAAAGAATACAGGATGTAAATAGCATGTCCTATTTGGACCTCCTCAAAGCCCTGTCCCTGTACTTTGTCTCTTACAGACCACTGAGTGGCAGTCTATGCCTAACCTACTCGTCATTCTCTGATCCAGCCCTGATGGATCTGCTACACATTTGCAAAACAAACAGCAAAATAATTACTGTTCTAAGGATCTCAACCTTGTCTGTGAAATAAACAAAACATGTTGGAAGTGCAGGAATGAGTCTCAGAGATTATCCCTTCTCTTGTAGACTCCTCAATCATGTGAAACAGAACTCTTAAGGCTGATGAAGTATAATTTGGAACAATGCCTGGGAAATAACAAATTCATCCCTGGCTTGTCACCTGTCCACTTATGAACAGGGGCAGCTTGCAGATACCCTAAGGCACAACCATAAACCAAAGCCATTCTAATCCTTGGTTATTGATAACTGGGAAAATTTGGGCCTTAACAGCTAGGCTTAAAAAGGCTCTAGGGCTGTTAGCCTAGTAACCCACGCAGACGGGAACTGAAAGTTCGACTGCTGAGTCCTACACAAAGGCACTGTACAAGCACATCTACTCGTGCATGAATTGTGCCATCCCCAATAGAACCAAGATGCTCTCCTCCAAAATAAGGAAGCCAATCTGGTGGTCCCTTGCCATAAACAAACTTTACAACAAAAGGAAGAAACTGTTGCAGAAAAGAGGAAAAACTCCCTTACCAGCCTCAGTAAGAAGCTGAGATCCCTCACAAAATCCTCCAAAGCTAGTTACGAAAATAAAATTGCCAAAGATTCCAAAGACAACCACAAGGCATTCTATAGCTATGTCAAGAATCTAAATGGCAATGCCCAGATCTGCTCTGAGTTACAACAGAATGACATTAAATATAATGATCCCAAGGATAGTGCCAATATCCTGGCAGCTCTATTCAGTGCAAACTTCACCCCCTCTCACCCCCTAAAGGGCCCATCTCAATACTGAAAGATTGCCAAATTCCAGTAATAACGGCCACACAGGTAAATAAATGCACTCTCCAAAGCTAAGAATACAGCATCTATGGGACCAAACGACATCCCAGGCTGTGTACTACAAAATGAACTGGCACATCACCTAAGTGTCATGTTTAATCATAGCCTCACCTCAGGCTTCGTGCCCACTGAGTGTCGCACAACTACAGTTATCCCACCCCACAAGGGGGATCCACCTTGGATCCTGTGAACTACTGCCCCATCAGTCTGATGAGTCTGATCTGCAAGGCCATGGAATGTATTATCATGGAACTTATAAACAAAGACATTGGCAACCTCCAAACACTGGACCCCACACAGTTTGGGTTCGTGAAGAGCCGATCTGGTCTACTGAGCCTGACTGACTTCTTTGAATCAGTCTCCATAGCAGTAGACAAGGGTAAGGTGGTCCACACAGTCTATCTGGACCTCGCTAAGGCCTTCACAGATAAACTTACTAAGCTGGGCATTAATCCCTATGTCACTCGATGGGTTGTCAACTGGCTTACTGACAGAACCCACACTGTAAAAGTAGCCAACTCCAAATCCAGCTCCAGACAAATGACAAGTGGAGTACCTAAGGGTTCAGTCCTGGGACCGCTCTTGTTTGGAATCTACTTCTCTGAAGTACAGGCCAACACTAAGGGACTCTGGCTAAAAAGCTCGCAGATGACTGCAAATGGGGAGCCGTTACTGAATCCACAAATTATGTGGATATTGTACAAAAGGGCCTTACAGAAACAGATGCTTGGTGCCAGAGCCATGGGCTCAAGCTCAATGCCAAGAAATGTAAAGATATCCCCTTTGGGAAAAAAACATGTACCCATGAATTACCACATAGGTGGCAGTACACTAAACATCAAAATTGCGATAAGAGACTTAGGGACACAGGTGGACAGTGGTCTCACCTTCAATAACTACATCACCACAACAGTCAGGAAATCCTTCTATGTGGCATACCTCATCACTAAGGGCTTTTCATCCAGAAAAAAGGAGGTCATTGTCCCACTGTACTCATCCCTCATAAGATCCATTATAGAATACAATGCCCCATTTGGTATGTACCTCTCAAGACATCTGCAACAACTAGAAAGGCCACAGAAATACCTCACTAAAAGAATCACAGGCCTAAAGCAGATGCCCTAAGCTGACCATCTAAAAAAACTCCATCTATACTATGTCGCATATCGTCTACTCAGAGGAGATCTCTGCTTAACATACAAGATCATGTCAAACCCAGAGCTGTTGGATATGCTACACTTAAAGAAATCCCAATCTCTCAGAGACACATGGTCCAGGGATTTAAGCCTTGTCATCACAATGAACAAAACATGCTGGAGGGATAGGTTCCTGATTCAGAGACTCCCCAGACTTTGGAAGAGACTACCCATACATGTCAAGCAGAGCGCCTCTTTGGCCCTCTTCAACAGGAACCTTGATGACTGGATGGGAGATAGGAAATTCACCCCGGGATCATGTCAGTTGCCCTGCTAGACAGGAGTCCAGGGAAGTAAATACTGTGGGAAGAAATAGCCAGGGAATTGTTATGGCTAGGCTTGTATAGTCCTTAGGGCCACTTGCCTAGTACCAACCTATGAATGTTTGAACCTCTTATGATCCTATGATCATAAGTGGACTGGTCCAAAGACCCTTTTCAGCCATGATCTGGGCTAATCAGTCAAATGCAAAGTACAATACTGAATATATACACAAAATACATAGGGTCATAGGAGGTTACTAGGTTATTAGACCTAGGGCCTTTATTAGCCTAGCCATGTTATACCCTTGTTCCCCTTACTGACCAAGTTGTGTAGTCTATATTTGCAGTGTGAGTCTATGATCAGCACCAACTGCTCTTATCCAAGAGGGACACAGGTGACACCTCCAGGGCAAATTTATGGTCTTCCATCCAGCTGTCGTAAGTTTGCTGTTTTACATGAACTGGGAGTTTGTTCCAGTGGAGTGGCATTCTCTGGGAGACCTATCTGTCTCTCCTGCATGTCCTGTTAATGTCGCAGGCTAGGTTAAGATCCCTAGTGTGTATTAATATTGTCCCATTTGACTTGAGGATGTGCAGGACTTCCATTAGGGCATGGTCCGAGACTGTTCTATAGGCCAAGCACAGGTCGCCTGTCAGCAGCCTATAAGATACAGAGTACAGTGATAGGGCCTTCAGTCTCTCCATGTAGGACATGTACTGAAGGCCCTGAGTTTTCTTGGTGTGAAACCTCTAAGGTTTTTCCAGCTGTAGCAGGTGTCTGGTGAGAAACATACAGAAGGGAGCATTGTGCATTGAGCATTGTGGGACCATTAGTGGTCTGATGAGGGATGAGTATAGATCTCTGGATGTGATACCCTTACTTATGAGATGTGCAACACAGAAGGCCTTACTTACCACTGAGGACACATAGTGATTTAAGTTAAGGTTATTATCAACCTGTGTTCTCAAATCTCTCACCACAGGGCTTGAGCTAAGGGGGGGGGGGGTAACTGTTAATATTGTAATTTGCAGGGACTTGCCCTTTGCCAAAAGGGATGATAACACATTTTTTTGCGTTTAGTTTAAGTCCGTGGCTTTGGCACCAATCATTTGTCTATGTAAGCCCTTTTTTTGGAGTGGAGACTCAATGCTTGCACCCAGTTTGTAGTCACTGGTGAACATGGTAAGCCACAGGCCATCTGTTTTCACCTAGGTATCTGAGAAATAGATTGCAAACAGTAGGGGGCCCAGCACAGACCCTTGTGATACACCACTGCTAACTGGTCTGCTGGTAGAGGTGGAATCCCCAATTTAACTGTATGTGTTATGTCGGTGAGCCAGCTGCCTACCCATCTAGTGACACGGGTTAATTCCCAGCTGGGTGAGTTTCTCAATGATGCCTGAGAGAGGAATTATGTCAACTGTCTTGGATAAGTCAACATAGGCTGTATGTACTGTTTTGCCTTCATCTAGGGATTTGGCGACATTCTCAAAGAAGTCCACCAGGTTTAAAAAGCATGATCTACCCTTAACAAAGCCAATTGGGCTGGGTCAAGAGTTTGAAGGTCACTTATGTCTTTGTTGACAAGTCCATGCTGATTCTCTCCATGGCCCTACAGATAAAGTTTGTTAGGCTTATGGGGTTATAGTTCCCAGGGTCGGCTGGTGGACCCCCTTTTGTGCAAGGGAATTACTGTTCCTGTTTTCCACTCTGCTGGGACAAAGGCAGTACATAAGACTATGGTTGAAGAGAGAGTGCCAAGTGTTTCCACTAGATCCTGTTTTAGACCATTTAGTAGGCAGCCTAGGATGTTATCTGGTCACATATAGTCTGTGTAGAGTGCAGTTATGACCTGCTCTTCAGAAATACTAGGTAGAGGACTGGTGACAGGTATGCTCTGGGGTATGTCTGGTGGGTTACAGGGGGGTGAAGTTTGTCCTAAAACTGTCTGCTAGCAGCTTGGAGATGTCCTCAGGGTCAGTATAAGTGGTATCATCCAAACCTAGTTCAGCACAAAGCTAGTTGGTTTGAAGTACAGAAAATCATAACAGTAAATATTTGTTATATTCGAATTTGATTTTATATGTTTAATGTCCATTTAATTAGCCTGAATGTGACTTACATATTTAGTGCTATGTTAGGAAGAATGAAAATGGACAACACAGATGGAGTGTTATGGTAAGTACATAACTTTTTTATTTGATGTAGTTTTCATTCATTCCTCAACTGATGGGAGAGTCCCAAACTACTCAAAGCTTTGGTGGCCCTCATGGAAATATATTATGGAGTACTGCTAGAAACTGCTCTGTTCCTGGAAACCAAATCTAATTTGTAATGAGCAATAAAAGTGTATTAGTCCCAGTTGGAGCTACACAAATGTCATACGAGGAAGCCCTTGACCAAAACACTGAAGAGATCACCACATACCTCATGGAGTGAGATCTAGGAGTTTAGACAAGGATAATCCTTTTTATCATAGATAAAGGAGATGCAATCAGTCAACTATTTAGCCAATGTAACTTTGAAGACAGGTTTGCCCAATCTATAAGGAGAGAAGGAAACACACAACTGGTTGGTTTTCCTGAAGTCTTTGGTTCTATGCCGATAAAAACAAAGTTGTCTATGTACATCCAATAGATGGAGTATATATTATCTAAAAAGTTTGGAAAGAAAACTGGGAGATTAATGGCCTGGTTTATGTTGGATTCAGTAAGGAGATTTAGAAGACAGAGCCTAGAGTTCACATACCCATCCAGCTGATGTGATAGTGACCAGAAAAATGGTTTTCAAAGACAAAAATTTTAGATCTGCCCTGGTTGATGTTTCAAAGGGAGTTTGGATTAAAGCCTGAAGCATAACAGTTAAGTTCCAAGGAGGAGAAGGATCCTTTATTAGACATCTAGTAAAAAGGCTTATTTCAGAAAAGCTTACGTAGTTTAGAAGAAGCTATAGTAGAGTTATTTTTGCCCAGGTGGAAATTAAAAAGGGCAGCCATATGGATCTTAATAATGAAAAACTAGTGCCTTCATTGAAAATTACAGCTAAACATTCAAGAACAGATGGCACAGGTACTGAAAATGTATCCTGGTCCCTGCTAAGGGTCCAGAATACAAATCTCTACCATTTAATTTTGTAACTCCTTCTAGTAGAAGCTTTTTGAGAAGGTAGCAAGATATGACGGGCCAGGGAGAAGAGTCTGGGCTGCCTAACAATCAATGGAATTGGAGAAACCATGCAGTTAGTATGAGGCCTGTTAAGTCTGGATGAGTAATTTCTGTCAGCTAAGACAGGTGGTCTGAAAATTGTCCCAGTATCCAGGGCAAATGAAGAGGGTAAGGCAGGAGGAGGGGGAAGTAAATCTGGTGAGGCCAGAAGGGGGCAATGAGGACTACTGTGCTCTTCAAATGGAATGCTTTCTGTAGAAATTTGGGAATGAGAGTCAGTGGCAGATTAGCATAAAGACCACCGGGAGGCCAATCATGGACTAGAACATCTCTTGGTTACTCTCCCTTGGAGGGATCAGAGCAAAGAACCTGATGCCCTTGTTGTTTAGGGAAAAGGCAAACAGACTCCAGCATGGCTGGCCCCATCAATGGAAAATTTTGTCTGCCACTTGACATTGAGAAACCACTCATGAGGCATCAAAATGGACCTACTTAGTTTGTCTGCAGTCACAATGGATTTCTCCAGAATGTGCATTACTATTAGATAATGACTGGAAGGGATCAACCATTGCCATACTCCTACTGCTCCTCGACAAAATGGATAAGACTTGGTTCCTCCCTGTTTGTTGATGTACCAGACCACTGATGTATTGTCTGTCTGAATGGCAATTGCCCCAGATGGGAGAGTGGCTTGAAAGGCCTGTAACACTAGGAGAACTGCTCTCATTTCCAGGTCATTAATATGTGTACTGGCTTCTTCAAGGGACCACGTACCTTGGACTATCCTTCCCAAGTAGTGCCCTAGCCCAGTTGGGAGGTGTCCATGGTCACCGTGGCTGTGGCCAAGGGGAGAACAAATGGATGACCTTCAGAGAGTTTGTTTAAACTAATCCACCAAAGAAGATACTTTTTGCATGCCTGTGTGATCTTGACTGGAACGGTTAAAGAAAGTTGAAGAATGGACCACTGAGTTGACAGACTCCATTGAAGTATTCACTTGTGACACCAAGCCAGAGGAAGGAGGGTGATAGCAGCTAACACTGATCCCAAGGCTTGTAAAATTAGTCGAGCTGGAAGAGAATAATTTTGAATTGTTTTCTTAATCTGGGACTTCAGTGTCTGGTTTTGAGCAGGAGGAAGGAAGGCTATCTGACTGACTGTTTCCAGACAAGCACCCGCGAACTCAGGATTCTGCATAGGTGTGTTGCAACTTGTTGTAACTGACTGCAATGCCTAGATGGCCGCACAACTGGATCAACAGTCCCTTGCTTGTAGGAGTCAGTACTTGGTTGGCGCGGACAGGAGCTAGTCATCTAAGTATAGAAATACTCAGAATCCCAGCAGTCACAAGTGAGCTTCTAAGACTGCCAGACATCTGGTTCTCTGAATTGATAACGATTGTCTCTCAGCCATATGTGCACACATCTTCTGCAGTACCTGTTCATTTTGATGTGATAGTATGCATCCTGAAGATCTGTCAAGCACACCATATCATTCTTTTGTAGTAGAGACAAAATGGACTGAACCATGACCATCCGAAACCTTGAATATTGCAAGAACTGATTTAGCTTGCTGAGATCCACAATTTGACTTAAGTTCCCTGTCTTTTTTGGCACCAAGAATAATACAGAAAAGGTCCCAGACCCTCTCTGGTCTGGGGAGACCTCTTGGATAATTCTTTTGTCTAGCAGCTTTTTTAATTCTAATGCTGCTACTTCCCTCGGATTTGGGTGGAACATTGAGGATTCTTTTCATTTTGGTTGGGAGGAATTTGGGAAAATGGTATTATATGATCTCTGGATATGCTTCCCTGCACCCAAGAAAGAATCCTTTGTTAAAGATAGCCAGGCTCTCTGGTGCAGAGACAAGCATTCCCCAGAAGGTAAGAGTCAGGCCTCCCATCAGGAGCGTTGGTAGGGCTTATTCAAGGAGGAATCATGTAAGGCCTGGTTCTGTGTTCCACCTCTACCGTGGGGACAGTGTCTTCCATTTGAATTTCCCCTTCTGCCTCTGGGGAAACTGTCTCCACATGAGTCTTGAAAAGGACCCTAGGATTTGTGAAACCACACTTTTCTACTTCCCTGCTGATTCCTTGAAAAAGGCCTTTGAGGAATTGAAAAACATATGCCAATGGCAGACAGTGTCTTTCTCTCTTGCTCCGGAGTGTGTGTCCTTTACCTTGGGGCCAAATAAGGAAGATTCATCAAAGGGCACATTAATGAATGAAGACTTAAAGGCCTCCTCAAAATCACATAGTGACATCCATGCATGTCTCCTAATGGCTATGCCTGAACTTGCCACCCAAGGGGTACCTTCCGCTGTATGGAAGATCAGCCTCATGGACACATTAGAAATAGAATGCAGGGTGGCCAGCTGCAAGGAGATTCTATTTTGGTCCACAGTAAACACGGACCCAGAAAGAGATTTGGAAAGCTCTTTGGTCAACTCTCTTTGTAATCTCATAAAATGTGCCTGATAATTTAGTGAAGTGCAAAGGTAGCTGAAGCATACATATTCTTACCAACTCTCTTCAAGGCCCTTAACTTCCTGTTAGGGAGTGGTCAGAAGAACTCAGTTCTACAAGCTCTTTCTTGGTGGTTGCTGACAAAACCATGACTTCAACTGGTACTCCTTTACTCCAGTGTACCCGGTCCTTATGGAAAGCTACAATTTTATCAGTTCTTTTAGGGACAGGTTCTACAGTATCTGGCTCCTTCCACACCCAGCAAGAAACAAGATCTGTGAGTTCATCAGTCATGGGAGTCACCCAAGAAAAAGAGAGGCCAGATCAAAAAGCCTCCAGAAACACCAATTTCTCCCTGGAGGGGATATTGGGAGGACCAATCATTTTTTTTTTGTTTCAGGAACTCTAGGATGTTTCCAAAGGAGACATCTCTGGGTGGAGATCTGGGGGACCCCTCCATTTCATCAAAATCAGTGTCCTCCATGACAGATTCCTGATGGGAATCTACTTGACTCCTTTTACATGTTCTCTTTCGAGGGACTTCCTCAGGGGGGTGGTCTGAGGAAATATCAAAAGAGATGAAGATGTCTTGAGGGACAGACTAGAGACTTGATCAGGCTAGCGGTCCCAGTGGAAAGGATGAACAAGGCTTAGAGCAGAGAACTGGAAGAGGAGGGGGTAAAGTTGTCTGATCTGAGGAGGGCAGTGATGCCCTTTCTCTAGGCAAAGTGAAGGCCTCTCCATAACCTCAAAGGCATAATGCCTTGAGGAAATAAGTCAATGGCAAAGAAGCCTATAATTACCAAACCATTAGCTCCTGCAATCCCACAAGCACAGCACCCAAGGAAGGAGTTGGGCCCAAGCTGTCTATTGCCAAAGCCCTGAGGGCTGGAGATGGCTCTGAGAACTCTGGAGTCGATACCAACCCCAATGGACCTGGTGCAGATGCTTTGGCTGCGAGAATCCTCTGTCCCCGAAAGGCTTGAGGCTGGGTAACTCAGGGAAGTTACTGCAGTTGAATAGACAACCTTCAGATCCAATGAGGACACCCCCGGAGGGGGGGGGGTCTCATATCCGAGGGCTCTGAAACAGTGGGTTGGATTGAAGGAGAGAGCAAAGGGGAACTGGACAAAGGTCGGCTCACAGATCTGGTGGGAGTTGGAGTTGGGAGCACCCCCATCTGGATCTGGGCTCTGAGAAATTTTCTCATTGCCCTATCCAAAAAAGCTTCAAATAAGCTTCTGGAAGACCTATGAGAAGATGTGGTTTCTAAGATGTAACTCATGAAAAAGACTGATATTGACTTCAAAAACTTGATAGCGAAAGGATCCATGTCTGAAAGCTGAATGGCAGCAAATAAGATCTGAAGTATGTTATGTTAGTGAGGGATTATGGGTAAAGGGAGGAGCTTGAGAGCTTTGGATCGAAAGATCTGGTAGAAATAGCAGTCTTGGATCTGAACCCATTGGTTGAGGAATGAATCAAAAGGACAATATCAGATGTCAAAAAACAAAGATCATCAGCACATAAAGAAGTGCTGCCGAGCTGGGAGCAAAAAGAAGTTTATATAAACAGACAATAGCAGCAGCATGCACCTCAGTGCAATTTACTGCCAAGTTCTGCTACCATTAATAACTAAGAAAACTGGGTGAAGGATCAGGATGAGTGAACGAATGTTAGATACCAGTTACACACATTTCAACACAAAGATATTGCATCTACACAGTTCAATGAACCTTTCCACTGCACTAAATGCAGCAGTATCAAATACGGTTAGCAGTACGTAGCAAAGAAAATGAAGCAGAGAACAAGCTAGCCAAATAAAGCTGGTCTGTAGAAAGATATACAACTCTGTAGAAAGAATAAACTACAATACATGAGATAATAACTAGTATCAACAAACCTTACAGAGCAACCAGATAATAATGCCAAATACAAAAAGCAGCACATCAGAAAAAAAAAAATAAAACGGAGCAAAAAAAGCATCCCAAAACAACAAAACTCAGGCACAATAAACAGTATTAAAAGAGAAGCAGTAAATACACTCATTTCACAAGAATGGAAGATGATTAAATAAAACACTTTCCTAATGTCTTTGGGATGGGTAGCAAGGTCAAATCTGATCTGAACTAGTCAATCCAGTAGCCGTGTGTGGCAAAGAAACACAGCACAGAGCAGTAAAACCAAATAGAGAAGCAGCCATTGTTATGCAGTGCAATTTAGTAGCTATATTTAAAAGTCAGAGCTAATAAAAAAAATGTGAATTAAACCTGGAACACCACCACCACTCAAAACATCATCATTTTCTTTTTCTCACTCTCTCTCCTAAAGACTTACAGCCCACTCTAACCTACTACTTCCAGGTCCCCTCCACACACCCTCTGCAAACTTACCCATCTGCAAACATCGCTCCACTGATAGGTTCTCGATCTTCCTGCCCTCCTTGATTCTACCCACTCCGTTCATCCTGCGGACTCACTCCGCTCCCCTACCCTGCCCCCAAATCTCACCCACCCCCAGCACCTCTACCTTTATTCCCCCAAAACCACACCCACAGCCATTCTAGGCCAATCATTCTTCAATACTTGGGAAACACCCACTCCCTATCCCGCCCAAATTTAACTTCATTCTCCTCCCCAAGATTATCTCACCTAGCCAATAGGTTTCCATTTTCTCTCAACACCCACTCCCAAACCACACCCCCTCCAAACATAATATACTCTCCACTCCTTCACCACTATTTGGATACTTACCAGCTCCTCTATACATATTTCTCTCTTATATCCATATATAATTCAACAACAACATTGCACCTCTAAGTAAACCCATTTCATCATGCTCTCAAAACCCTCATTCATCTCCTTTTTACTACTACTACTTCTTAATTTATCCTATCTCTACTA